>NC_083350.1:171809523-172029523 GCF_030254825.1 Meriones unguiculatus | reverse complement strand
GTCCTCCTCTCCTATTATCTGACCCTAGCCTATCAAGTCTCATCATGTCTGTCTGGATTCTCTTTCTGTATGGTGTGCTCCTCCTAAAAACCTGAAATGCACAGGCGGCCACCGTTAAAGCTGTTATTTTTGTGGCAAACGGCAATGAGTAGGACTAACTGTACTGTTCTGTAGACATTATCTATTCTTACTCATAACACTTTGAGGGGAGGACGTTGCTACCTGATGGCATGTTTTCTCTGTATTGCTACAAAAAAAGTTAAGACCCTAAGAAAGCCCTTAGATACTAGAGTACTTCCTGGGGTTCCCTGCAAAGAAGCAAAACCTACAGTGTTCTGAACTATAATAAAAAAGCTTGAAAAGTTATTTAGTTACTGAGTAGGTTCAGGAACATTTAACTTTGAAGTCTGTGGCTGACAGGAAATAGAAGTTACCACAGTGTGTTTAGAGTGTTTACTTTTTTAAAACTTTAGGAAGCACAGGTGTGCATAGGACTAAGAAAAATTCACGGGTATCAAACATAAATCTCAGACTATCAGTAATAGTTTGAAAACTGCTTAAACTCATGCTTTGTTAAAGCACAAGTTTAACAGATTTCTTCATAAGATGTGGTCTCTCAAAAATGGAACAGGCAGTCATGTCTATGCCATGTAGAAAGGATTGGAGTGGGCAGAGAATGGACCTTGTTTTGCTACTTGGAAAACTGAGTAATAGTTATTAATCATTTATACTAACATGGAACTAATTTGCAACTGATCAGATAGATCTGAAAAATTAAGCACTGACAACAGTATAAACTGACTGGAATTTGTGCTGGTTCTCAGGTTTAAGACCTACAAGCAGCCTAAGAAGTCATGACAGTAACAGGAAATTAACACTGCATCCATATCAAATTACTTCACTTTGCAAGTATTCATGAAATACATTTTTCTGTTAAAAAGAAGGTCTTCTGTGAAGAAGAAAATATCATGCAGTTGCACTTTATAATTATAGTCTGAGGAAAGTATTTCAATATGCATTTTTTCTACCAAGATGACATTTAATTTTTTTTAAATTTTTAAAATTTTATTCACAATTTATTTGCTGTGTATCCCAGCTGTAATCCCTCCCTCCTTTCTTCTTCTTCCCCTATGCCCCTCTTCTAGTCCACTGAAGCACATGCTGAGATTCATACCCAAACTTTGGGCAGAATGCAGGGAATCTTAAGAAAGAAGGGGGAGATAGAAAGACCTGGAGGAGAAAGGAGCTCAAGGAGAGCAACAGAACCAAAAAAAGCTAGGCCCAAGGGAGACTGCAGAGACCGATACTCCAACCCAGGACCATACATGGAGAGGACCTAGAACCCCTGCTCAGATGTAGCCCATAGGCAGCTCAGTATCCAAGTGGGTTCCCTAGTAATGAGAACAGGGACTGTCTCTGACATGAACTCAGTGGCCTGCTCTTTGATCACCTGCCCTGTGGGTGTGCAGCCTTCTCAGGCCACAGAAGAAGAAGATGCAGTCAATCTGCATTTTTATCCTGAGCATCCAATAAATACTGCCCTCGGTAAGAAGACTAAAGCATTGGTAGATCTGCCGAAGCCATTAAATCAGCGGCTCTTAACCTTCCCAAGGCTGAGAGCCTTGAATACAATTCCTCATGTTGTGGTGACTTCCAACCATAAAATTATTTTTGTTGCTACTTCATAACTGTAATTTTGCTACTATTATGAATCATAATGTAAATACCTATGTTTTCTGATAGGATTAGGTGACCCCTGTGAGAAGGTCATTCATCCCCCAAAGTGGTTGTGACCCATAGGTTGAGAACCACTACCCTGAAGAGTGGCAAGAGACAGTAAATAATTTAAACTTGTATTAGTACATTATAGAGTGTATGTACAGCACTGGTGTATTTAAAGTAACTATGGGCTCTAACTCATTTGTACAATTATAAAAAATTCTTTTCAGAACACAGTAAGAAATCAGTCTCTCTAATACTCTTGTTCATTATATACATTAACTTAATACTCAAATGTATCAAGTGTATACACTATGATTATGTTTGTGTTAAAGGCGATTGTTATTTTAAGAACTGAAATGCAGCAGTTTGATTTATAAGTTCTATGTAAAATAGCCTAAAACAGAGGGAAGGGCTTTTGTTAGGACTTGGTAGCATTATTGATGACTATATAACAGCAATGAGCTTATCTACATTGTTGGCAGCAACATAGTCTTTCAAACTACTGATGCACTAAAGGAGCTATTAATGATAGCTGCTTCTCAACACTCAGAATGGTCAGACTGTGTGACCACAAAGACAAGCAGGTCATCACTTTCAAATGTTGTCCAATGTTAGAAACACAAATGAGGCCTCTGTGGAGAGATGAATATACCACAGGTATGGCTCCAGAATTCCTTTGCCATCCAACTATAGAAAGCAAATATCACTTAAAGCTGCAAACCCTTATCACTCTCCTAACGGAAAAGTTATTATCACTTGTGGAAACTGCCCACCTAAGTTGAAATGGTATTATTATAACTAGTATGCAGCTACAGTCCTGAGGAGAAAAGCAACAAAGAAAACCAGCCCCTGCATTATTCTGCCTAGTAGGAGGGCTGTGTGCCCCTCTCTCAGAAAGCCCTTCTCTCTAGGTTAGACTCCATTAACACCTAGTCACGCATTGTGGGCTCTGAGTTCGGATCCTTAACCTGCTCCAGAAATTTCACTTGCATTTCAAGTCAAAACTTTTTAATATGTTTTTCTCCCAAATGGTTCTCAAAGCAACACTGGCTTCACCTCAAACTTTCTGAAATACATAATATCATGTCCCTGTCTAGAGTATGAAAATGAGAGTCTGCACTTAAATATGATTTCCAAGTGATAGGGATCCAACTCCATTTACTTATGTGACTTCTCAGAAAAGAGAACAAGAGACCCTTTAGAAATAGCATGCTAATAAGGGTAAATGACGTCATTCCCCCCCCCAGGAACTAGCAGAGCAGTCCTTTACAGAACAAAACAAAACAAAAATCTAAATAATTCGTGTTTTCCTTTTAAACAGTAACAACTTTTCACACAGTTTCATGTACTAACAGTAGCTTCTGACTCTAATCCCTCTACTAAGAGGAGTGGGTATCATTCCATACAGTTTGCCTACATAACAGTAACTGTACTGTAATCAAATGGCAAGCTTTATCACCTGCGCCTTTCCATAATAGAAATAACAAAAATGCATGTTCACATCATTAGTAATTACTGGACTACATTAGAACTCTGTAGAGAGTAAACATTTAAATTCAAAACAGGGCACTACTTACTACATGCTACAGAATTTTAAAATATAAACTGGAAGGAAATATAACTTGATATTGCAAGAACTTATTAAGTCAATTCTCTACGAGTTTAGAAGATCATTAATTCAGAAACAAGACAGAAGCAACATCATCACTAATCAATCACCCTGCAGAGAGACAAACTAAAAGACAAGACTTGGGTCAGTGTCAGAGGCCTTTTATCTGCATGTTGTTTCATCAGTGACAACATTACTCCCTGGTGTCATTAAGAGACCGAAACACTAAACGTAGACTTTCACACAGTTTCTGTATGTCATGGTATGGGCAATGGGTTGTTTGAGATAGTTTCTGATCAGTTCTGCTGATTCTACAGGACACCTGCAGGGTAATGTTTTAGGATCCGAGGGCTATTCTAAGGTTAAGGTTGTGCTTGCCACTTATGACAGAATACATGGCAGCATGTGCTTAAATGTGCAAGGCCTTCTTTATTTAAACACAGCTACACAGTTTTCTAAGAAGTGGTTTATAGCATTTTATGTTATCAATTAGTAATTTCTCTTTCTGAGGTAAAAACATGTATAGGCCATTTTTTCACTGTTAAAATATTAGTGAGTGTGAAACATCACCAGAATCACAAAATGAATCCCTGGGCCGGGGTGGGGTGTGGCGGGGGAAGTATAACACTAAAAATTCAAAATGCTGAATACATGCTTCCCAGAAACATGAAGCTTGGAAGTGAGTGGGAGCAGAGGCGGCAGCAGAGGGAACAAGGCCTCTGAGAGAAAAATTACAAAAGCAGGACGCACGGCAGTGAAAAGTAATAAGCAACTCTAATAGCTCAAGCAACACCTACCCACCTCCTATTCTCTCACCCATTAAAACCTGCACATCACTGTGCTGCAGAAGAGGCCATTCTAGACTTAGAAAGTAACTCTACAAAACGTCTATTAAAAATGAATACATAACGTCCCCCCACAAAAACTATATGAGAAGTGAACAGAAAATATAAATCAAAACATTTATAGCTTAAAATTCTGTATCAGAAAGTAATCCTAAAGCATAATACTTTAAAATAAGAATTTTTTCACATGAAAATTCAAAATATAAAAACCAAAATGAAAGACAAATTCAGAAATAAAGAACAAATTATATTATGTACAAGGAATAATAATTTGAATGAAATTTTAATAATACACTTAGCTAAATAAGAAATGGCTGTAACTAAAAGCAAAGACAAGCAAAAGCACACACATGCACAGTCACACACAGAAAGACACACTGAGTCTCTGCAAAGACAAGGAAAAGCACACACATATGCAGTCAGACAGACTGACAGATACACTGAGTCTCTCACACACATACAGTACCTGAAAACAGCAAAACAATGGAATAAGCTAGTATTTAATAGTACAATCCAAAAGGTTAATTTCATGAAATAGTAAAACTGAAATCCACACACAACAAATCTCAATTTGAACTTACAAAGAAACAAAGGAGTTTTAAGAACGTTTAGGTTCATCTTAGCAAAATAGAGGACTTTAAAGGACAAAGAAAAAGGAGAATATCTCAAGGCAACAATAAACAGGCAAATAAAATTATTAAATAAAAGTAAATAGGGTGGTAGAAGACATGAAAATGTATAAAACAGGGTATTAATGGAAGCTTATTCTTAAGAGTTAAAGTAATGTAATGCAAGACAATTCAGAAAGCTAAAATTCTTGTTCAAATCATAAAACTCTAGAAAAATAGCTGGCATGAAGCAGCCTTCCATGAGAACTGTACCAGAATATGAGTTTCTTCAAAATGAGGGGAAACCAGGGTGCTAATAGAAAACTGAAGCTGAAGATGCTATATTTAATTTTAGAACCTATTCTAAAACAATCAAAGACAGAGCAGCAATACATAAAATATGAATTAGCAAACTAGCAAGGACACACGCAGGAGGAAAAACAAGGTGAGGGAAGTCCTGGTCCAACAGAAGCAAACAGAGCGTGTGTGAGTGAGTGTCAGCAGGCCAGCCAAGGAGGTGAACAAAAAGAGAAAAAGAGCACCGCTACACCAAAACACACACCGTACCTAACTTCAATTCTTAAGAGACATACAATTCTCCCCAGCACTTCCATGTATCTTACAACAGCTTTTACTCTGAGTTATGTCTGCAAATATTCTTTAACAGTCTTGGAAGATGCAGATAGAAGACTGCCTATCTCAGAGACTGTTCTGTTACGTAAGTAGAATAAACACACTGTCTCTCTGTGGGCAAAAAACCACAGGTGCTTAGACTCCTACAACTGGAGCTCCTGAGCTGTCACACAACTCAGTGAGCACAGGGCATCACTCCATGAAACCGGGGGTTCCAAAGAACCTATTATGCACAGACTAGCTGTGTGAGGTTAGTAATACAGCATTTTCTCTGACTCGGGACCTCACTTCTCCCACCATTTATGAAAACAAGCGGCAGGCGTGCAAGATAAAAAAAAGGAATGCTCAGATAGAGAAGAGGGTGGTAGGAAAGAGGGGAGAAAGGGAGACAGGGAGGACTGATACTATAATTAGGGGGGCTATTTCTAGAACAAATAGAAAAGGAAAGAGGGAAGAAGACATGCTGCCTTACTAAGAAGAAATAGTCTAATTAGACTTTTTATGGTCTTTATAATTCCTATTTTTTTATATTTGAAAACTTGACTGGTGTTCTATAATAAATGTTATTACTCAAGTTTCACTCACTAAACAGAGTTCTTGTTAGCAAGCACATTCTATTCCTGAACCCTTTGCCCATATTTTAAATATTCTGAAAACATAATTTACACCCAGGAATTACAGCATTATCTAAGTGAATGCGGAGTTAAATGGAAATATACATGTCTGGGTGTTCTTATATTATCCCTTTAACTTTTTTCAGTCATTACATACCAGATTCGTTTTTCTTTTTTTTTTTTTTTATGCTATGTTAACCGACAGCATCAGGTTATGAAAATAATTCTCTTACTTTTCTAAAACAACAAAGCTATGCCAAGTGATATTGGTTTTACTTCTCTGTTTTTGGAGGATACCCGAAACAGGGCTTCCTGCCTGCTACCCAAGCAAGCTACATGCCTCACACCCTAGAACATGTTATGGGTAAATTCTAAAGTACTTGATGCTTTGAATCTCACCACTTACACTGTGCTCAGAAATGCTTTTGTCTTCTACGGTCTTGTTCCTCACCTTACAAACCCAGGGACAGGCTCTTTATATTACTTTTGTGCCATGTTCTCTTAAATTGTACAAATGCTATTTTCACTCACATGTCAGAGATACGACTATCATTTGGAGGTCTTATCAGTAAAAACCAAAGAAGGATGACCTTGTAGGAAGGTCTTGAGTCCTCCCTTAAAATTTCTTTTTCTTGGTGCTTCACTGGTAGCTCTGGGTATTTTTATAAAGTGAGTTAAATTATAAATGGAGTCAATGCTATTTAGTTATGAAGAGAACTTTGTTATTGCGTGGTGTGTCTGTTTATGTGTCACTGCAGATGTGTTTATGTGTCCTGTAGAAATGGTTTTCTCCTTCATCCACCTTTACAGGGCTCCTGGGATTGAACTCGGGTCATCAGGCTTGAACAAGACTAATGTCTCCAAAGGGGAGACATCTGTCCATCTGCCTTCAGTAATAGCATGTAAGCATCTTTTATATAAAGATAGATATTATATAAAGATATAGATTATGTAAATATTTCTTTTCAATAGATATTTTCTTATTTTCTCACATAACTTTCCAGTAATGTGCCGAGATTCTCTTGCTTCCTAGCTAAAGAATACTGCAAGTTATTTTTCCTCCAACTGAAGTTATTGCTGGTTGTTTCAAGCATACTGAGAAATCCATCTGTAACCAAAATCTATGTGAAATTGATGCCTGCTGGAAGAGGGAAAAGCAGTTTTCTCCAGTTGAATGACACTGAGTGTATCTACACTTGTGGCAGGCCACAGCCTCAGGAATGGTTGACCTAAACTCCATGGGCTTTTTTCCTTTTTGTTTTGTATTTTCTGTTTGCTATTTGCTATCTTTCAAAAATTGTTTTGATTATTTCTTGAGAGACAAAGAGGGGGCAAGGAGGGAAGAAGAAAGGCTGAGGAGATCTGGGAGGATTTGGAAGAATGGAATAAATGATCAAATACACAATATTCTTAAAAAAAGCCAATAAAAAGAATATTGGAGGGGCTGACAGATGTGAACTTAGGGCCTTGTACATGCCAGGCAAGGGATCTTCCATAAACTGCATCTTCAGCCCCAAAATGTTTCTGAACAATGGGAAACAATAGTGGGAGAATTTCGGCTCCCTGAGAAGATATATAATCGACTGAAGAATTATAAACCGACATATTACCAATCAAACACATTTCTTCCTTAATGCTTTTCCAATTTTTAAGTATGTTTCTTACTAAACTTATCTTATGTGGGTATTTTATTTTGAATGTATTATAATTTTCAGGATTTAACAACTAAGAGTTTTGAAAATGTAATAAAAATTAGTATTCTTTGTCACTACGTATTGGTACTTAAGAATCCATGAAAATGAAACAAATGAGCCCAACTCGAATTCAAATGAGTAACATAACCACATGCAATGGGAAACTAAGCAAAAATGAATTCTCTTGAGCAGTTCTGTGATTCAGGTACGCAATAATTCTGAAATTATTTGTGTGCATATGGTTAAGCACATGAGCAGAAATATAATACAGGAGATGACAATGACGAGTTCTGTAGTTTGGATTGGTACTGAGGTATTAGTATGGCTCATGTTTTTAAAAACCTATGTGAATGCATATGTCTATGTATCCGTGCATCTGTTCATGTGTGTGTGCACACGCACAGCTTCCCATGAATGGCAATACACTCTTCTCAACCCAGTATTGAGGTGACAGAAGCAGAAAGACCTCGAGCTCAAAGTTATAGAGAAACCTTCTCTGCAAAAACCTTTGACAAATATATATTTATAGATAAAATGTGCATTTTTACATCTATCAAACTCTATTCTACCCACTTATACAATATGAACTATAAATTCCTAGGGATAAGGAAGTCATAAAAATCTGGCTAGCAAGATGCTTCAGTGATTAAAAGGACTTGAACATAGGCTGACACCTGAGTTCAATTCCCAAAATCACATAAGGTGGACGGGAGAAGAAATTCCAGAAAATTTGTCTTCTGACCTCCACACTTTTGACACAGCACATACTCTAAAATGGAGATATTGAAAGCGAGAACAAGGTAGAAGAGGGGGTGCAGAGACTTAACAGGGTGGAGATCAGACCTAGGAAGAGTGAGGGTGAGAGGACAGAAGGCCTGTAGAGAAAAGAGAAAATGACAGTGAGGCTATCTCGGTGACGAACTGGAGACCCAAGTCAGGGTAGGGCCCTGGGAGGATAATGAAGGGGGTTCAAGCAGTTACTCCTAGTAGCAGAGGCCATAGAGACTGAAGAGAACACCTTCTAACTAGACTAACCTCCCATTAGAAAGATGGGCATGAACTCAGTGGCTGGCTCTTTGACACCCCTCCCCCCCAGGGAGGAGCAGCCTTGCCAGGCCACAGAGGAGGACAATGCAGCCAGTCCTAATGAGACCTGATAAGCTAGGGTCAGATGGAAGGGGAAGAAGACCTCCCCTATCAGTGGACTTAGAGAGGGGCAGGGAGGAGATGAGGAAGGGACAGTGGGATTGGGAGGGAATGAGGGAAAAGGCTACAGCTGGGATACAAAGTAAATAAACTGTAATTAATATAAAAAATTAATTTTAAAAAAGAATGGAAATGCCAACCTACCTAAAAAACTTCAACCCCAAATTTACACTGCCTACAAGATGTGCAGGGGTAAAGACAGAGCAGACAGAGCACAGCATGAGGAAATACCCAACCAAAGACCCACCCTATCGGAGAGTGCCAACCCGACACTATGAAAGATACTCCACTAAGCTTGCAGACAGGAGCCAGTCAAAGTTGTTCTCTGAGAGACTTTACCAGCAGCACCTCAAAACAGATGCCAAGACTAACAGCCAAACATTGGACGATGCATAGGGTATCTTATGGAAAGGTGGGAGGAAAGAGAAAAGGACACGGACGTGACAGGAGCTCCACAAGAAGACCAACGGGACCAACTAACTAGGGCCTGGAGGACTTTGCAGAGACTGAAGCATCAAGGACCATGCATGAACTGGACCTAGCCCCCTACAAAGAGGTAGCAGATGGCCAGCTTAGTCCTCATGTCGGTCCGCTAAAAGGGAAGTGGGGACTACATAGGACAAAGACTCACTTGCAGGTTTGTGATCACTCTCCCCTGGTGGGACTGCCTTGCCAGGCCACAGGAGAAGAGGACATGCTTAGTCCTGATGCAACTTAATGAGCTGGAGTAGGTGGGAAAGGGTGTTCCCCTTTTCTGAGGAAAAAGGGAGGAGTGAGAGGGAGAGAAGGAGAGAATGTGGGACTGGAAGAGGAGGACAGAATGGACTACAACAAGGATGTAAAGTGAATAAAATTTTTTTTAAATTCAAAAAAGAAAAGAAAATATCACTTATTTATTTTTTTAAAAGTATTAATATTTATTCACACCTCTTTGGTCTTCTATACGGATAGATTCAGGATTGTTTTTTAAATTTTTTACTTTTTTATTAATTACAGTTTATTCACTTTGTATCCCAGCTATAGCCTCCTCCCTCACCCCCTCCTAATCTCACCCTCCCTCCCTCATCTCCTCCCATGCCCCTTCCCTAGTCCACTGATAGGAGAGGTCCTCCTCCCCTTCCATCTGACCCTAGCCTATCAGGTCTTATCAGGACTGGCTGCTTAGCCTACTACAGAGGGTCTCTTAAAGACTCTACCCAGCAGTGTACCAAAGCAGATGCTGAGAGTTATAGCCAAACACTGGACAGAGTGCAGGGAATCTTATGAAAGAAGGGGGAGATAGAAAGACATGGAAGGGACAGGAGCTCCACAAGGAGAGCAACAGAACCAAAAAATCTGGGCCTAGGGCTCCTTTCTGAGACTGATACTCCAACCAAGGACCATGCATGGAGATAAGCTAGAACCCTTGCACAGATGTAGCCCATGGCAGGTCAGCGTCCATGTGGGTTTCCTAGTAAGGGGAACAGGGACTATCTGTGACATGAATTCAGTGTCTGGCTCTTTAATCACCTCCCCGTGGGAGAGCCGCCTCACCAGGTCACAGAAAACATCATTTAAACATTAAAAATCAAACTCATTTTCTGAGGAACATGGAAAATTAAATACAACAAAATTTATTAATTTATTTGTTACACTGACTCATGTTTAACAAAAAGAAACAATTGGGACTCTGATCTCTCTTTCCATAAAATGGGTTTCTGGGATCTAGCGTGGGTCATAAGACTTGTGGTAATGCCTCTGCCTACTGAGCCATCCACGAACCTAAAATTTTTAATTAAAAATTTAAAAGGGAATTACAAAATTTCATTTTCACATTATCATTTCATATATCCTTTTGATATAAACTACCAGTTGATACAGGGGCATGTTTCAATTGACATTTTATTCAGATATTTATGTCCTAAATTAATTATGTCTTATTAAGTGATAAATAGAAGCTCAGAAATATATTTCCATCATGACAACCACAGTGTCATTTACTTATTTCTGACAGTGCTAAAACTTTTCTAATTAAGTTTCATAGCTTTTAAAAATTAATCTCTTTTTTAGTAATATTTTGAAAGAGCTAGGGTTTCTCAGGTCCTTTTAGTTGGTAAAAGAAAAACTTTCAAACTCTAAAACTACTGTTAGTGAAAATGAAGCTGCCAATGAGGATGGATAACCAGAATGCATTACACACACACACACACACACACACACACACACACACACACAATTGTCAAAGAGCAAAATTAATTTTATAACATGAAGCTGCCTCTTGCCACTGTTTTCCTTTGTGGAGGCAGATCAAAAGTACATTAATAGTTAACAAAGCTAGAGTATGATATATGAATGAAGCTTCTCAATTTTAAAAGTACTTAGACTGTATTTACAAAAGATCTCTACCATTAATTATTCAACATTTGGATCTGACCAGAAACCAGAGGATGAGTTTAGAAGGCTCTGTTTAAATGAACTTCTTAATGCTATCGTGAACACTCTGTCTAGTCAGCTCGGAATTGTTAGAAAGGGGACTTTCCAATTTTTTAAAAATCAAACGATAGAGTTTAATGCTAAATAAGTTTAAGTTTCATTTGTTCTTTAAAAATGCTTGCTCAAAACAAATTGTGCATCTCAATTATTTTATATACTAAAGCTGAATATAGTTTAAGCCAATGCATTATTCATAAAGAAAGACATTAGGAAAAACAAAGCTGTGCACTTCTTTCAAAGCTGTTAAATGGCTGAAACATACCACTTTATAGATGCAATATTTGATGGTGTTTTTCTTAAAACATGTGCTTGTTTTTGTCAGATCAAGATATGCCAAAAATTCTACACCAAATTTTGCTTCTAATTAAAGCAATCATCAATCCAAGGATTGTCATTCATTTTATTTCATCTCTACATCAAAAAAAGTAATTTAAACAAAATTAATTCCCTTGAAATGGTAAGATAAATGAAAAGGTAAGTGCCTTCACACAATAACAATAGGCTGAGCCTTTGGGAAATGGCTGACTTTCTCAATACAAGGTATTCAAAACTCATCCAAAAGTGTTCATTTAGGATGCAGATATCAAAGACGATGCAAATGTTCAAGAGGAACTCAGAGCTTACCAGATGTTCTAATCCAGCTTTGATGTTTCCAGATTCCCTAAAAAAGAAGAATAAAAGTTCTAAATAGCTGCTAAACCCTTGTCTGCTATAATTTGGTTTACCTGAAAATGCTTTATAAATCCTTATAATTTTTCATTTATCAATGTTCATAATAACTGTTCTTAAGGGGAAATTTTCCACCAACAGAGAACATTTTTTTCAAAGTAGTATTACCTTTAAGTTTTATTCTACTAACAATTTTTTTCACAAATTTTTTTGTCAGTTAAGAACAATAATAACAAAAGCTATGAAGTACATTCTTAGTTTACTATTCACACAGTAATAAGCTTATTTACATTACTGTTTTAAGATTATGAAAATGTTCAATTACAAAGTTTATCTACCACCTAGACTCTAAAACTGTATACTTTTGAGCACACAGGTAAATAACGAAACACTGACAAATAATTTTTAAACAATATTTACTTTACTATAAATCAAGATCGATAATCATTATTTGGAGAAAAATCAACAAAAATCAAACACAACATACTTATTATCTTACTTTTGACTATAAAAAAAACTGCTGGTGGAACAAAAATATTTAAGTCGCAAAGTCATTTGATGCAGTATGGCAAGTATGTGGATTTTAAACAAATATTTTTCTTTTATCTTTCATTTTTAATAATTATATCATTTCATCCTTCCCTTTACTCTGTCCAATCCTCCCTTACAACCCTTCTGATCACTCTCACATCCATTACCTTTTTTTCATCAACTGTTTTACATTCTTATATGTATATGTGTATTCATTTACATTCCTAAATATAACCTGCTTGGTGTGTCTGTATATTTTCAGGGCTGACCATTTGGTGTTAGATAACCAAGTGGGGTACCCTTCCCTGGGGAAGGCCATTTCTCCCACTTTCAGCATTCCTTAGTTGCCAGTAGTTCACAATGTATGGCTAAAGCCTCCTGGTCCTTTCTCCATCCACTTTGTCATGTCTGTCATTGTCTTTGCTCAGCCCACAGTCCCGTTGGTGAGGTTTTTCTGGGCGCAGCTTCTGACATTACTACAAAACATAGAATCGGAGCAAACTTCCATATACTCTGTTTCTTAAAATATCTTTCTTCTGTAATGTTCCCTGGGCTTTAGGTGTGAACACACTTTTGGTGAAGTAACTGTTTAAACTCGGTTCTACAACTTTGCATGTTGACTAGTTGTAGTTTTCTGTAATGGTGTCTGTCTGTCACAAAAAAGTTTTTTTGAGGAGGCTGAGAACACTTAAAAGGACAAATACTTATAGGTTTTCCTATAAACCACATGACCTCACTAGCCTGGGTAGTTGTTTAGATTTCCAGTACTAGGCATGATTTCTGTCTTGCTGAGTGGGTCTTAAGTCCAATTAGTGAGCTGCTGGTTGCCATCAAGGTGCCACATCTGTACCCTTATGTTTACTGTGACATTCTAGTCATTAATGTGGTTCTGAGGTATCACATTTGAAAAGCACCATGAAGGTTGTTTCCCTCCTTTGGAATCTTGCCTGGTGCCTTCTGGTACCATGAAAGCTAGTGCACAGGGCATTCAGTTCCATTTCAGATTAGGCCTCCGACCCTGTCTTAAGTACATGGAAGAGGTTTATATTTTAAATTTTTTATGTATATGTGTATGAGCCCTCATGACTAAATGTATACCACATGCATGCAGTTCCCATGGAGATAAGAAGGGGCTATCAGAATCCCTAGGAAATGGGGTTAAAGGCATTTGTAAGCCACCTGGGTCCTCTACAATACCTAGCAATAACTCTTAACTGATGAGCCACCTTTCCAGTCCTTAGGTGGAATTGTAAATACTGTGATCTGGGTTAGTTTATTAATGACAAAGGGACTTGAACTTTCCTACTCTGATCAAGCAATATTTTTGTTTCAGGATGATTATAGGTCTTGCCAATTTTTTAAAGATTTCTTTTGGGTTGGAAAGATGGCTCAGAAATTAAGAATGTGCACTGCTCTTGCAGATTCTGAGTTTGATTCCCAGCACCCATACCAACTGGCTGACAACTACCTGTAACTCCAACTCCGCAGGATCTAATGTCATCTGCTGGCCTCCATGGGCACATGGGAGAATGTACATGCCCCACATATATACACATAATTAAAACTAAAATAAAGCTAAAGGTTGTATATGTGTGTGTCTGTTTTTCTTGCCATTTATTAGGATTATGTTGGAGATTAAAGAATAAATTTCATTAACCCTTACATTTCTACACTGAATGTATAGTTTTGCTAAAATTGCTAGAAGCAGCAGAAGAGAGTGGTTAAGGTAAGTGCCAGGCAGCAGATATACTAAATTTCTTTTAGTATGCTGGATTAGTCATTAAGAACAGAGTTTAGAAGCCTTGAGTTTATTTTTAAGCAGCACAGCCTAATGGATTAAAGTCAAGAATATTTGGGAAGATAGTAAGAGAGAGATAGGTACTTTTTCTGGAACTTGCTATGTAGACCAGGCTAGCCTCAAACTCACAGAGATCCACTGCCACTGCCACATGAGTGTTGGAATTAAAGGCGTGTGCTACATACCTGGCTACTGTATACCTTTGTAAGTATGTGTTTGAGATGACACATCAGACAGAAAAGTAGGCATTACTGTTGGCACATTCCTTCACTCACTACCAAATGCAAACAAATATAATCTACCAGAGTGTTGGCTATCGACTATCCTTAATGATTATCACCAAAGTACTTTTTTTTTTCTGTTTCATAGGCAATACCTTATTTGAGGACATTCTCTTTTTTTTTTTTTTTCACAGAAATCACCTGCATCAGCTTCTCAATGTAATTCAGTGGCTCCTGCCTTGTTCAATGTCAATGTAGCTTCCATGATAAAGTGAAATCTTTCTAACATTTGTTTTCTTAACACATATACCGTGCCAAAGATACATCATATAGACTGTGACAGTCATAGCCCAGATGCACAGACTAATAATTTAGTTTCACTCAGAATGAGCTACTTGATTCTCCATTCCCCCACTCACACCCAAAATGTTCCTTGCTCTTAGTCCCTCCCAATTCTTATTTTTCTAACAAACAACAAATGTAAATCAAACTTTTGTGACTCCTAAACTATGTTTCCATAGAAGAAAACTTTCTTACCCACAATATAAAGAGTTCTTCCAAAATGTTTCTGTACCAGCACAGACATGTCTCATGACAGAATTCATTACAAGTCACTACAAATGTTCACTTAGTCTCCCAATTAAAGCACTATAAAGAAAACTCACTGACATAATATATTAAATTAATAAAAATTTGTATGTTTTTCATAATACAGGTTAACAGTAGTTGTATTCCAGCACCTACTTCACAACGTCTGCATCAGAGCACATGTCCAAGCATCTGCCAACTACAGCACAGGTCTCTGAACAGCCTTGCCTGGTCCTCTACTCAACTAACTCTAACTTGTGTCAAGTCAGCCAGTATACAACCTAACACCAAGCCGCACAAAGAGCAAGAGGTTGCCCCCCTGTGAGGGGTATGTCTGGGAGAGAAAGTAATACGAAAAGGTATGGATGTGTGAACACATGTAGAGTGAGTAGTTGTTTTTGATTCATGTTTTTAAAGATGAGAATGTTTGAAGCTGGACTAGAACAGTAGAGTCTTACCACTACTTCAGCTCTCAAATAACCCTAGACTAACCTGCCAGGGAAGAGGCTAATTCCCCAATAGCATTAAGAAAAAGAAATTTCTGAAATGTATTATTAACACAAATCAAAAACAGAAAGTAATTCAGAAAGGTTTCAAAAAAAGTATTAAAAAATGATAAGGCAAATTAGAAATAAAAACTTCACTGACAAAATATACTTATATCCACCCCCAGTTACTTCCAAATTTTAAACATAAAATTCTCCCCAATCCAACACATGTTATCTAATGCACCATGATTATATATATATAATCATGTTTCTAAAGGCAGAATAAATTTGAATTTAATCTCTATTACAAAATATCCACATAAGATTACTGATTATTCATCTCTACCAATGAGTGATTATAGAAAATTCACAACAAAACATAAAAATAATTAAGATACATAAATTGCTTTTAAAAAATATACAATGTAATTTTATGAAGGTCCTTTCTAAACTATAAGGTGCTATACAAAATGTTGTAGCAAGTGCATTTAGTACAAAAGACTTAAAAGTCATTACAAAAATCTTAATGACTTAAAAAAGAAAAGAGAGAGATAAAAACACACAAACTCCAAAACACTGATAAAGGGATCTTGCCACAAATTGTATAAAAACCTGTCCTCTTAGTGGCCTGTCTCTTGGGTTGTCCCTGTCATGACTTCATCAATATTTGTGCAACTCCTTTTGCCCTGTGCTGAAAGCAGACTTAATTCAATTATAGGTCTCAAAACTGATAAAATGGTCCTGAAGTGGAAAATGGGAAGAGATTATTGGCAAATGAATAAAGATTTGTATTGAACTAACACACAGGAGTACAGCAGGTTTTTTTTTTTTTTTTTTTTTTTTTAATCATTCCCTGTCTTAAATCTTCTGGGAACCATGAGTTTCCCTTCCCCTCATGCAGCACATCGATTTCTGAATTAGACTGCAATATTAAATAATTAATATACTTGCCATGATTGATGTTCTGCATTAGTTGAATATTAGGTTATCAATCAAAATCCACTTGGTTTAATGTAATAATATTGAAAAAGTGTCACGAGTTGTTCATCCAATTTGTAGTTGAGGCAGCACAGATAGTAATGTTGGTAGAACAGGGCTCTAAGGCAGGAAATGCAGTAGCTAACACATGAGGCAGACAAGGGGAAACTAGGCTGGAGAGGCTGAGCAGGTCCTGAGTAGAGCACAGGCAACCATTGTCTTAATCACAGAAGAAGAGGCGTGGCAAACAGGAAAAAAATAATAAAAGTAATGTGTTATTTTACTTTCGTTGCAAAGAAATTTCATTATTTTACTAAGAGAAACATGCTGAAAGCCCAGAAACTCTACATAAAGCCTGTTTCCTCTCAAGAAATACCTAAACAAAAGCCTGAGGCTTTCTGCTGTTTGTTGTTGTTTTAATCTAGTCTTACAAGGAAGGGACCCATATTCTCTCCTTTCTCTGCCAACAGTGGATAAGAACAACAAAAGAAAGGGCCACTAAGCTTTGTAATGGTCTACAAGAATGAGATTTAAAAACAATTGATGATTCTATACTTTAAAATTCTTTTCCTTTTGTATTTCTTTTTTCTTTGAATCTCAGTATTTTGTACTAAATTTATGAAAAGGCCTCAAGAAGTAAAGTCTGATATGTAGAAACTGAAAAAATTAAGTATAAATAAAATTTAAGAAAACAACCTAAAATCCAGTGTTTCATTATTAAAATACTAATGAAACACACTGTATGTAACTAAGAGCAATATTAACATATCATTTCACTGACAAGTTCTTAATAAATAAAACATTAAATTATCTTTATAATCAGTAACATATTATTCCACACAGGATGTATTCATTTGATAATTGTGAAAATAAATGATATCCAGTAAAAAATTTTATACTAGGTTTTGTCATGAACTAATTACAATATTAATTTCAAAGGCTCAGTGAAGACCTTTCTATAGATGGAAAAGCAAGGATCAGAGCCAATTTTGTGTTTTCTCTTTAATAAGCCAAATCTACATGAGTTTTGGTTTTTGTTTGTTTGTTTTGCTTCCTTATACATGATAGTAGTCAAAGTTCATAAAAGCTTATAAAAATACGAATAAAAATCTAAATTTTCTATTCAAAACAATAGTTTATATATATATATATCAGATTCTATTATGTAACTAATCTCATTAATGAAAAATTGAAAATACAAAAATCTAAAGAAAACCTGAGTTCAATTTTCAGATCTATAATTTAAGAAATATATTATCTTTCTTAGGTTCTATCTCTACTCATTTTCACATCTTAAACACAAATCACTGACTAAAGAGATAATCAGCATATAATAATGTACAAGTCATCGTCGAAATACTAGTGACAACTGACAAACGAACCATAGGAATACCACTTTCAGAATGAGAAATAGCTTGATATATCTTTTAGCTCTTTTAATCATCTTGAACTCTATGTTTGCTTAATGTCAACAAGGGAAAGGCATTCCTAGTTTAAACATGAAATAAAGAGAAACTTTGGTATGCTGGCTAAAATCCAGTAAGAATGATATGTAGACCCTGAAGAAAAGTACACTTTTATAATATAATCTCTCTGGAAGACAGCAAAGATAAAGTATGATGAAAAATAATCAAAAAACAATTATCAGTGGCTTGCTTTTCACCCATGATGTATGATACCCAATGAGCTTACTTCAATGGGAAACTGAGCATTTAAGATGGCATAGATGTTATACGTTTAATATCCACTTAGTCTCCAAGTGGGTTCCCAAGTAAAGGGAACAGGGACTGTCTCTGATATGAACTCAGTGGCTGGCTCTTTGATCACCTCCTCCTGAGGAGGGGGCGGGGGGGAGCAGCAGCCTTGCCAGGCCACAGAGGAAGACAATGAAGGCAGTCCTGATGAGCCCTGATAGGCTAGGGTCAGATGGAAGGAAAGGAAGACCTCCCCTATCAGTGGAACAGGGGAGGGGCATGGGAGGAGAAGAGGAAGGAAGGGCAGGATTGGGAGGGAACGAAGGAGGGGACTATAGCTGGAATGTAAAATGAATAAATTGTAATAAATATTTTTTAAAAAGATGGCATAGATAATTAAGCAACTTACAGTCAGCCAGGTAAACAGGTTCTGGAGTTCACAAACGTCCATTGGGAAAAAGAAGAGACCCCATATTTCTTAAGTCATACTACATACCACATGCTCAATGAACAACAAAGAAAATTTGTTCTTAGCAGATTTGTTCTAAAAGAATTAATTTTAAAACATTCTTCAAACACAAAAGACTTGGAACAGAAAGCACCCTGGAATGCTGAGGAGAAAGGCAGCACAGAAGGGTTGCTCACTGAGTACAAACATGGTCTAAAGAATTGTAATAATGACAACATAAAACGATCAGGAGTACTGATACATGGTATCTGTATCTTAGATACGTAAAACTGCACTGTCAACCCAAAGGTAATAGGAAAACCTTAATGTCCAATCCAGGGTAGAAAATCTATGTTACATAAGCTATGTGATCTATTTTCTACATAGAAGACAAACATTCCTCATCGAAATCAGCCCTCTTCACCTCTGAGGCTACATATAATTCAATATCTTTCTCAACACTTTGTCCAAAGGAATCACAGCCAGTCATCTGGAGTTAGCGGGTGAGACGGCACCCTGTTCGCCATCACATTACCTCTCTCAGTCTACATCCCTGACCTAGTTTAAGAAACATTTAAAAAAGAAGAAACTGTCATAGGCATTAGATTGCCCAGAAAAGGTTTCAGAGAGAAACTTTCAGGCTCTAGCAAGGCTGGATTATATGGGTAGACCAAGTAACTTGAGAGAACAGGCATGTGAGCCTGTCATGTTAAGCCTTCAAGGCAAGGAGGTAAGGAGAGTGATCTGCCCCGAGAAGACGCACTAAAGATCACAGAAGTTCAACTCTTTAACTCAAAACAATTTTATGTCTGTTTTCAGGACCATAATTTATGGTTCTATGTATTGTCCATTATAAAAAACAATTAAATGAAAAAAGAAAGCCTGAAAAATATGTAGAATTAAAAAGCAACTTTTCTTAGCCGGTAAGTTTATCCTGGTGTGAGAATGCAAACACAAGACTGTCCTAAAATGCACAAAGGTGCCATATGGGCCAGAGTGACCTTGCAAACAATAAATGCTCAGTTCAGAGAAATTCAAAATCACATCTGGTTCTAACTAAGAATAAAATAAAAGGCACCTGAATATCACCAGCCAGTGATAATGGCTTCAGTATGTTATAGCTTTTGAAAACATTTTAATGCAACACATAAATGCAATTATTTTTCTTACACAAATGAGATCATGAGACTTAATTATGTGGATTAAAAAATTTATTGGTTAATTATATATTGTAAACAGTTTAAGTACCAAAAATATACCTATATATAAGATTTTAAATGTTTCTATCCTATCCTGTTCAAACATAAATAATATACTAACTTATTTCTTCTTGTTGGACATTTGAGTGATTCTGATTCTTACTAAAAATAAAACTGATCTGTAAAATAATTCATAATATTCACAAATAGTATATTAACTTTATAAAATTTTAATTTACTTTAAGGCCAAGGTATAAGTAATTTCAGAAAAAAAAAAACCTTACAACTTAGCCATAAAACAATTTATATTCATTTGTTACATTTATATAACTGCCATTTGAATCCAATTTCTACTTTTAAAAAAGTTTAGTATTATTGAATTATGTCCCCACAATATCATAAAAGCACTATCTGCCAAAATGTATGACTTGTGCCAGCAATCCCCAAGTAGTTATATAGTATAAACTGTTGTCTTCAGCTGCTAGAATTGAAAGAAAATGTAATATATTGTATATTTCAAAAAAATCTTAGCAATTCAAGGTGAGCAGTCAATTCTTCAATTGTTTTTCTTTTTTATTCATTTATTATTTATTACAATGTTTCCACTTTGTATCCTGGCTACAGGCCCCTTCCTCATCTCCCAATCACACCTGCTCTCCTTCTCCCCAGTGCTGCTTCCCTCGTCCAATCATAGGTCAGCCTCCATGTGCGTTTCCTGAGTAAGGGGAGCAGGGTCTATCTCCGACATGGACTCAGTGGCCAATTCTTTGATCAGCTCCCCCTGGGGGGTGGGGCAGCCATGCCAGGCCACAGAGGAAGACAATGCAGCCAGTCTTGATGAGACCTGATAGGCGAGGGTCAATTCTTCAGCTGTTAAAGTCTTTTGATGCTGTTTTCTTCTGCTTGCTGTTCCCCCATATAAGCAATCTGGTAAGCTTAAGAACAGAAACTCAAACTGAATTTTTCAGCTTAGAATCCAACAGTCTTGCTCAAGTCAAATTCATTACCTTTTCTTTTCTTTTTTGGCATATGTCTGTGTGTACAGTGTGAGTATACGAGTATATGTGTTCACATTTGTGTGGATGCAGGTCCACGTGGAGGCCAGAGGGTGATGCTGTATGTCTTCCCCCTTGCCCTCTGCCTCCTTTTAATTGATTCAGCCCACCCATATGGTTAGTCTGTCTCACCAAACTGCCTGGAGGATTTCATCTCCACCTGCAGAGTGCTGGTGACAGCTACAGCCACCTAGAAGGTGAGGATCCAAACTCCTGTCCTCAAGCCTGCATAGCATACAAGCGCTTTGCCCAACTCCCCAGCCCTAATTGGTGGGCTTTATTTTTTTCTATTTTAAGTCTTGGTACTGCTTAGCTGTAGTCATACTACTTGCCTAAGTGAATTGATTTTCTTAGAGATTCAGTTTCTGAGAAAACAGAACATTATTTGTCAAGGACATAAATACTTTCCATTAATTATCTATTTTAAACTGTAATGGTCTATTATAAAAATATACTAATAATTCTATTTATACATAGATAAATGAAACTTAGAGAGATTAGGTTATACAATATACATTTCAGATATAAAAAGAAAGATTTGAATTCAGGCTGCCTGAATTTCAATGATGGTAAATTTATTACTACCAATCTTAAAAACAATAGCATCAATAACGAAATATAATTTTGGAGTATTCTTCTGCTCTGTAGTTGGAACTAAGATTGGGGAGAAGGCTTCAAACCTATAAGGATTTAAGTAAAAAGAACAATAACCCTCGTTAATAGTCTTCCTATGTTGCAGGTGCCGAGCCTGGTCACTTGAAATTTATAATATTTCTATCAATAACCACAAAAGAGAGAAATCATGAGACTGCTAACATATGTAGAGAAATAGTACAGTGCACAGAAAATGACTGCAAAAATCAAAATAAATGTCATTTTGCACATAACAAACAGGCAAAGATCTAAGAAATGATGGTTCTGCTTCATGCAAAGTTTCAAAGATCAACTCTCTCACCCACTGCTGCTATAGTAAAGTATTTCCTAGAGGGTATTTGGAAAAATACATGTAATTTCCTTTTATTAAAATTTTTACTTTACATAGATGAGGAGACATTTCTACTTGTTTTTCATATTAAAAAAAAAGACTTAGCAATGCACATAAGACCTTTGACCTAACAAAGTTCTACTTGTCTTAGTTTAAATATTATAATCACATAGTAATAAACTTGTTGTATTCAATTTTCCAAAATGAAAACAAACCAAATGCCTAGTGCTTTAAGTAAAATAATAATATTAATAACAAATTTTATAACCATTAAATGATGTAACTGCATATTTAAAAAAAACTGTTCTGTGGCATATTAATTTTTAAAGCATATTTCAAAATTATGAAATATCTACATTTGTTTAAAATGTATATATTGGCATCCTTGTCAAAGATCAGGTGTCCATAAGTGTGTGGGTTTATTTCTGGGTCTTCTGTTCAGTTCCATTGATCCACCATTCTGTTTCTATACCAGTACCATGCAGTTTTTATAACTGTTGCTCTATAGTACAGCTAGAGATCAGGGATGGAGATACCTCCAGATGATCTGTTGTTGTTCATATGGAATAACAAGAAACCCAGAATTGCTAAGACAATGCTCTACAATAAAAGATGCCAAAACCATACGATGGAAAAAAGATCGCATCTTCAACAAATGGTGTTGGTCTAACTGGATGTATACATGTAGAAAAATGCAAATAGATCCATACTTATCACCCTGTACAAAACTAAAGTTCAAGTGGATCAAAGAACTCAACATAAAACCAGACACATTAATCGGTTAGAAGAAAAAGTGGGGAAGAGCCTTGAACTCATTGGTACAGGAGACAACTTCCTGAACAGAGTACCAACAGCACAAGCTCTAAGAGCAACAATCAATAAATGGGACCTCATGAAACTGAAAAGCCTCTGTAAAGCAAAGGACACTGTCATCAAAACAAAACGAATGCCTACAGATTGGGAGAGAATCTTCACCAAACTTCTATCTGACAGAGGGCTAATATCCAGAATATATAAAGAACTAAAGAAGTTGAAAAGCAACAAATCAAGTAATCCAATTAAAAAATGGGGAACACAGCCAAACAGAATTCTTGATAGAGGAATATCGAATGGTGGAGAAACACTTAAAGAAATGCTCAAAGTCCTTAGCCCTCAGGGAAATGCAAATCAAAACGACCCTGAGATTTCACCTTACACCCATCAGAAATGCCAAGATCAAAAACTCAAGTGACAACCGATTCTGGAGAGGTTGTGGAGAAAGGGGAACCCTCCTCCACTGCTGGTGGGAATGTAAACTTGTATAACCACTCTGGAAATCAATCTGGCGCTTTCTCAGACAACTAGGAATAGCACTTCCTCAAGATTCAGCTATACCACTCCTAGGCATATATCCAAAATTTGCTCAAGTACACAACAAGGACATTTGCTCAACCATGTATGTAGCAGCTTTATTTGTAATAGCCAGAAGCTGGAAACAATAAAGACGCCCCTCAACTGAAGAATGGATACAGAAATTGTGGTACATCTACACAATGGATTATTATTCAGCAATGAAAAACAAGGAAATCATGAAATTTGCAGGTAAATGGTGGGAACTGGAAAGGATCATCCTGAGTGAGCTGTCCCAGAAGCAGAAAGACATACACAGTATATACTCACTCATAGACACATAATGTAGGATAAACCTACTAAAATCTGTACACCTAAAGAAACTAATCAAGAGGGAGGACTTTGGTTAAAATACACAATCCCCATCCAGAAAGGCAAAGAGGATGGACATCAGGAGAAGAAGAAAACAGGAAACAAGTTAGTAGCCTCCCACAGAAGGTCTCTGAAAGGCTCTGCCCTGCAGACTATCAAAGCAGATGATGAGACTTATGGCCAACTGTTGGGCGGAGTGCATGGAATCTTATTAAAGAAGTGGGAAATAGTAAGATCTGGAGAGGACAGGAATCCCACAAGGAGAGCAACAGAACCAAAATATCTGGGCACAGGGTCTTTCCTGAAACTCATACTCCAAACAAGTACCATACATGGAGATAACCTAAGGCCCCTGCACAGATGTATCCCATGACAGCTCAGTGTTCAAGGGAACAGGGAACTGTAATGGGAACAGGGACTGCCTCTGACATGAAGTGATTACCCTTCTCTTTGATCACCTCCCCCATCAGGGGGAGCAGCCTTATAGGGCCACAGAAGATGACAATGCAGCCACTCCTGATGAGATCTGATAGACTAGGATCAGAAGGAAGGAGAGGGAAGACCTCCCCTATCAGTGGACATGGGGAGGGGCATGTGTGGAGAAGGGGAAGGGAAGGTGGGATTGGGAGGGGATGAGGGAGGGAGCTTCAGGGAGGATACAAATTGAATAAAGTATAATTATTAAAAATTAAAATAAAAAACCAAACAAAAAAACCAAAAACAAACGAAGAAAAAAGTATATATTCATGTGTACAATAGGATTCCTCTGTGTCATCTAAAAAGGTATAATCTAAAATGCAAACACTATGAGTATCTTCTATATTTATTCTGATCCTTTATTTTCCTTTTACGTAAAATGTTTGCAATAAAAATACAGTATTGTTGATCCAAAATAAAAATATTTGACAAAATCCTAAGAGCAACTTTTGGAGTAGTACACTATTTTTATTTTGTGAGCAATAAATCTGAAGTTTAGAGTAAGAGAGTGGATTTATAAAATACCAGAGACTGTTCTATCTGGATCCAAAGCTACAACTCCATTTATAAAGAAATGTAGTGTGGTGTATTAACTAAAATATGGCTAAGTTTACATTGAACCCACATTTTTCCTGTTCTCCATATCACTGCTAAACTTTCTCATAAATTATTTATGTTCATGCCTATTACCTTCAGTATTTAAAGACCCTATTCACATTTCTGTTCAGTTTTATAACAGCTACATTGCCTAGTACAAATGTAATCTTCCTAAATTTGCTATGTGATTACACAGACACAGATGAATTATATTTAGTTAAGGATAGAAAACTGAAGTACAAGTAATGACAGCCACAATGCATGAGACTGGCAGAAGCAGTGCCGTCTCCAGGGATTTGTCTGCAAAGGTTGAAATACCTTCCCTCCCTATGTCATCTGTGTAAGATTTGGTTTCCACCACTTCATAACAAAGTTCCTCCAACACTGGTGTCCTTAATCAATGTCACACTTGAAGACCATGCCACTGCCTTTGCTGTAACCCTCTATCTTCAGGTAATAATTTTCTACTATCATCTAAAGTAGACCTCTTATCGAATCAGTTCATTTTCCTCCCAGTAATATGAATGTAGCTGCCCAAAATAGTCTTCTCTTCCCCTTTCCATTATTAACTTATCAAATTTATGGTCTGTGAACCAAACAGGCTACTACTTTTGCTACATGCAAGATGGTTTCTTACATCTCTCAACTCGTATTTCTTTGTTGACATTTAATGGTTAGATATCAGCACAATGCAGCCTCTTTATAAGGTACTACAGGAAGGGAGAAATCCAATGCTTTGGACCCCTGCAAGACAGTTGGACTTGTTTACCAGTGAAGTGTCAGGACTCCTGTAGAAGAGCCTCAAGAACATGAGTTGAGACTCTATGTCATTTACATTCTCACCACCCACCAAGAGACTCCAGTAGCCTCTCGAAATGAGAGGATATCAAGGCTGTCTCTTCCTAGATCAATTGTTCTTATGGAAAGCTCCCCACAGTCTAACCCTGAAAGCCACAATCTTAAGTAGTTTCTATGTGTTTATTCCTCAAGTTGTGTGTTTAGGCAAAATTTGCTTTATTATGACATGAATCCTCTTATTATTTTTTTAAAATATTTTATTTATTTATTATGTATACAATGTTCTGTCTGCATGTACACTTGCATGCTGGAAGAGGGCACCAGATCTCACTATAGATGGTTGTAAGCCACCATGTGGTTGCTGGGAATTGAACTCAGGACCTCTGGAAGAGCAGCCAGTGCACTTAACCTCTGAGCCATCTCTCCAGCCCCCCTCTTATTATTTTAACAATTGACACATTATTAATTTTGCAAATTCATGGTATTTACTGTGATGTTTCTCTAGATGCATATTACATCATGCACTTACCCACATTAAGCATTGGATAAGCACAGACCCTTTTATTGGCAATGTTAACTGAATTTTAACATTTGCCACCTATACATTAAGGATAAAAATTCTCAGAACTTGAGATATAAAGGTTAAATAAATCAATTATGTTCATGTATCAATAACATTACTATCTACCATTTACTGAATCAGAAATGAAAGATCATTGGAAGACACTCACCCTCGTGGCTATGCAAAGAACGATAACATGATTGGTGTTATATAACCTAACCTCTGAAACCAAAGTGTACTGAATTCTTTTTATAAATCCTTTTTACTAAAAAGTTATTAACTATGTATAGAAGGTTACAACAAAGACAATGATGTGGTCTTCAAGTGTTATTTATAGACAACTGTATTCACTGATCAGGAAGTCTAAGAGTATTACAATGCTTTAAGTTATAGGAGAAGAAATATTTTTTCAATTTTCATAGGTTCTTAATTGAAATGGATCCTTATAGAAAAGATAGGCTAAAAAAAATACAAGTTTATTAGCAGTGTTTTATATACACACAGAATATATTCAAAGAAATGACTTAAAACTTCAGCTACCTGATATTTTCTAAGACATTCAGTTAAAGAAATAGGATGAGAGATGAGAATATATATACTGCTTAAATTCTAGTGGGTTCCTTTTTCAATAGACCCATCATAAGCTAAAAACTTATCTTAAATTGAAAGTATACTTAATAGGCCTTACCAGTCAAACATTCTAGTTCTGCAACACAGTCTGCAATGGATGGTACATAGGTTTTTTACTCTGGTGCTGATGTGGCTAGCTGGACATTCTGCTATTGTCTGGCATCATGAAACGGTATAGTACAACATACCCTTGGCCCAGAAAAAGAGCAAAATTCAAAATACTGCTTCATTTTTAAAAAAATGTTTTTCCAGACAGTGGTTATCTGTGTATCTAGGCTGTCCTGGATTTGCTTTGCAGACCAGGCTGGACTTAAGCTCACAGTGATCCACCTCCCTCTGCCAATCTGATTGCTGGGATTACAGGTGTGCACCACCACACCTAGCTCAAAATACTGCTTCTATTGAATATGTGTTGCCTGTTCATCCTACTCCAAAGTAACAAGTAAATAAATAAATAAACAAATAAATAAATGAAAATGAATCATAAGCTAAACTACTGTTAAGTCGAGACTACTTTTCATTGCCTGTGGCTGGGTTTGAATGATCACAGAATTTTGGCCTAGGTGAAATTCATCAGATTCATCAGGTATCATGCTACCTATTTCTTATTTTCTCAGGCAAGCTTTTGGGAAGAGAAAAATAAACTGTAACTCTGCATTCTTTTCTTGTACCACATCCAAAGGTTACATTTGAAAAAGTGATCAGGGCTACCTTTCTATATTACCAAATTCAAACACGACTTTTCTTCCAAATATCTGTATTTCTCATAAGTATTGCTGTATTATCCAATGTTGACTCTTGCAAAGCCTCTCTTCATCTTCTTTGAGATTATATCATTTGCTTTTCCTACACTTTCTAAAATTAAAAACAAAAACATGAACAAAACCTTGTTCAGTGTCCTTGTAGGTTCATACTCATCTGCTACTGCTGAAAATCAGAATTTCACAGGGTTCACTTTACTTATGCTATGCTTTATCCTGGTCTATGATACCCTGTGACAAAGCACATGGCACTTATAAGTTCAAGGCACTTACCCAGTTGCCTACTTGACATCCTTCTTTGCAAGTTTCAAAACACAAAACCAAAAAGTTCCAGTGGGTCCAAAACTGAATTCTTGATCAAAACTAATTTTTTTCTCTTATTTTCTATCAGAAAAAGATCATATCATTTACCTGATGCTAAGCCCATCACCCAGAAATCAACTACTTGCTTTCTTCTCTCTCTGTTTCTGAATATAGTCTTTCACTAAGTCCCACTGACCATGGCTTCTAAGTAGCCACAGATACTATTTCTACTTCAACTACCAATGCCTGACCTAAACAGTCATAATCCTAGGCTTTCTTTTTTAATTAATGTTTATATTAATTGGCTTATTTGTTTTGTTCCCAGCTGTAGCCCCAACCCTCCCTCCCAATCATACTCTCCTTCCCTCATCTCCTTCCATACCCCTCTCCAAGTCCACTGATAGGGAAGGTCCTTCTTCCCTTCCATCTGACCCTAGTCTATCAGGTCTCATCTGGACTGGCTGCATTGTTCTCCTCTGTGGCCTGGCAAGGCTGCTCCCCTCTCAGGGGAAGGTGATCAAAGAGCCAGCCACTGAGCTCATGTCAGAAACAGTCCCTGTTCCCCTTACTAGGAAGCCCACTTGGATACTGAGTTGCCATGGGCTACATCTGAGCAGGGGTTCCAGGTTATCTGGGTAATATCCATGAATAATACCTGATTAGAGTATCAGTATCAGAAAAGACCCCTACGCCCAGATTTTTTGGTTCTGTTGCTCTCCTTTGTCTTTCTGAGTGAGGACTAAACATCTTACCCAGGGTCCTCCTTCTTGCTTAGCTTCTTTAGGTGTACAGATTTTAGAATGTTTATCCTATATATTTAGAACGTTTATCCTATATAATATGTCTAAGATCCACTTATTAGCTCCTGGGATACCTCACTCAGGAAGATCTTTTCTAAATCCCACCATTTGCCTGCAAATTTCATGATTTCCTTGTTTTTTTATTGCTGAGTAGTATTCCATTGTGTAAATGTACCACAATTTCTGTATCCATTCCTCCGTTGAGGGACATCTGGGTTGTTTCCAGGTTCTAGGTATTACGAATAAAGCTGCTATGCACATGGCTGAGCAAATGTCTTTGTTGTATACTTGAGCATATTTTGACTATATGCCTAGGAGTAGTATAGCTGGATCTTGAAGAAGCACTGTTCCTAATTGTCTATGTCTGAAAGAGGTCTAATATCCAGAATATATAAAGAACTAAAGAGGGCAAAAAGCAACAAATCAAGTAATCCAACTAAAGAATGAAGTACAAAGCTAAACGAAAATTCTCTGTAGAGGAATATAGAAGAGCAGAGAAACACTTAAAGAAATGCTGAACGTCCTTAGTCATCAGGGAAATGCAAATCAAAAACCTAAGATTTCAACTTACACCCATCAGAATGGCTAAGATCAAAAACTCAAGGGACAATGCATGCTGGAGAGGATGTGGAGAAAGGGGAACCCTCCTCCATTGCTGGTGGGAATGTAAACTTATAGAACCACCTTGGAAATCAATCTGGCACTTTCTCAGACAATTAGGCCTAAGCTTTCTTAATTCTCTTGTCATTATTTTCTTCAAATTTGTTTTGCCAACCATCTACCCCAATATCAAGTCATTATCTCATAAAAAGGAGGGAGGCTATATTATTATTATGCTCAAATATTTTCCATGTCTCTGCACTGAAGCCATTATGATTTGACATCCCATTAACATTACTTAATCAATGACTGTACCAATTGTCACTACTTGGCAGACAGAATTTGTGTTAGATGCCATCAACATAAAGTGTAAAAAGTGGTTTAAGCCCCATGGAGCTTACAAGCAGCACACAAACATATGATTAACAGCTAATCTGTAGGTACCAGTGGTTTAAGTAGTTAGCATGTAAATAATATTTAAGAAATAAAATACTGCAGACATCTATGAGATAAAATAATGAGAATACAAAATATAATTCAGGTCAAAGATTTCTTGCTTTGTTTCATAGTCTTCAACTCTAACACTCTTCTTCAGTGCTATTTTTTTATTGTTTTATTTTGATTTTTTTTTCTTTTGGGGTTTTGGTTTGCTCTGTTTTTTGTTGCTGAGAGAGAAAGAACAAGTTGGGTGAGGAGGGAGGTGAAATGGATCTAGAAGGAGTTGGAGGAGGACAAAGTGATCAATATATATTTTATGAAAATATAAAAAAAAACAGTAAGTATAAAGAAAACCAGTAACACAAAGCACAATTAAAATAGACTCCGAGTACCTTGAACTTCAAATCCATAACCAGGACGTAAGTCAGGTCATTTATAATTCAAAAAGAAAATGAAAATGTGTAAGTACACACACATATATACACATGCACACATGCACCACCCATGCACACTTTACTCACTCTATCTTTAGGTTCTATATCCATGGCTTCAACATTTAAAACGTCCAAATGCACATTTAACCAACCAGAGACAGAAAATACTGGAAAATAATAACTGCATCTAAATTAAACGTGGACGAACATCTTCCTTGTAAGTATTCTCTAAACAATATAGTAGGATCAACTATTTAAACACCAATTACATTGTATTAGGTATTTCAAATATTCTGGAACAATTTAAAAGGATATGAGAAGATATACATCGACTTTATGCAGCCATCATATCCAACTGCTTTAGGGAATTGAGCATCCATCAACTTTGGTGTCTTGGAACCACTCTTCAGAAGATATAGAGGAACAACATTTTTCTTGCTTTCTTTCTCCCTCTCTTTGGTCTTTTTGGATTGAAAACATGCCGTTACTTACTTAGGGGCATGTTGCTACTCTGGGCATTTACTATTAAATTAAAAAGGCTCTAACTATATTAAACCAATAATATTTTTGGATTAGTTATAGTGGTTCCAGGTTAAAATTAACAACTTGAGAATACACTGATATCACTATGTGCATTTTAGATGATTACAGAATACATACAGGCACATTTTATCAGTGGGGCTGGACTAAAGCTCAGTGGTAAGGACACTTGCCCTGGGCTCTTTCTCTAGCACTGAAAAGAATAAGGAAATAGAAAAAAAAGAAGAAATCTAAACATTGCTTTCTTAGAATAAATAGGACAAAACTATTTCTTTCTCAAATCTGAGTTTTCACAATCTAGTATTTCTCGTTATTAAGGTTAACTATGTATCATACACAGAAAAGACATTATTAATATGCAAAAATACTGTTTCCAGTGTTGCCCCTTTTGCTCAGAAAAAAAAAAAAAACATAGTGAAGAGGGGACACTGAGGGACAATGAAACAAATGTGGGCAGGCAGATGAATCTGGACAGGTGTACAATTTCTTGTCTTGCTCTTGAAATATCTCTACATTTTACAACTGATATCAAATTAATTGGCCCTCTCAAAACAAAACAAAACAAACAAAAAAACCCAAATTCTACAAAAGTTAGCCCAAAGTTTTAATTTTTACTAACTGTAATATTCCTTTATGCAACAAATTTTCTATTCCTTGAGCATATTCTTTTTACCCAATTACTATAGTACATATATTTATTAAATTCAATTCTAGCAAAAACAGCCACTTCAGAAATTTAAAAAAATATATATATATATATTAGAAAGTTCTACCCAAAGAAGAAACTCCAAGAGAAAAGATGGAAATAAAACAACTATCGTAATCTTTTGTTTTTTATTTGCAAGTATAAAACTGAAGAAAAACAAAAGCCTGGAACATAGCATCTGTCATATCAGAATATAAAAAGATGATCCTGGCACAAAATGAAAAAGCTCTAATTCATTTGCAAATCAAGCCTGCCGGTTCCATTTCAAGCTGGCGGTAACTGTCAAGAGTTAACAAGATAATCACTTTCAATCCTGCCTTCAATGGTACATTACACTGTTATTCCATTCAATAAGGCCGTTCTTTGGGGCACTAGATGAATGGTTTTCATTTCTAACTCACACAAAAAGTTGTGGGGGAAAAAATCCATGGGGCTTAAGGAAGAAATCCCTTTATGGGCATTTATCTGCCGGTACTTGCTTTTAGGCAAAAATGAGATATTTTGAAACATCAGTGTCCATTCACTTCCTCTATTCCTTTAGGCCCTTAATCTGTTTAAAAAGAATGGCTTAAGAGAAAAGTGTAAAACGAGTTTCATTTTTTAAATTATCAATGTCCACAAAACAAAAATTCTCTATTAAAATGATGACATGCAAATGTAACACTATTCCATCCAAAAGTCTATATGAACCTATCTTCCCTATTTTATGATAACTCAAACGACTTTTGTAGAGTGCAATCTTGTATTCTGAGTGAAGTATGGGCACTCAAACTTCCATATTTACCTTCTTGCAGTATTTATCACACTCTTTTAAAAGGATACACACATACACACACACACACCCTTTCCAGATCATTTCTAGTTCAATGAAGATGAATTATAGTTAAGTGCTTACTTAAAAAAATTTTTTTAAACCAAAAAGTATTGTTTTAGTGTTTAGGTTTTAGTGTTTCATGGTTTATCTTTTCACAAGCAAACAATTATAATAGCTATATGTTTCCAAGAATTATTAATATATTATGTGTAAAATAACAAATAGGTTTTGCTTTACACAAAGGTAAACAAAAAGTTTAAAGTTTTAAACATACTTATTACAAATACACAAGTAGCTTGTCTTCAAAATACTCTCTAAAACATAGGAAATAAAAAAAAACAACTTAAAAAAATCTTTCCTAACTGCTCTTATGTTGATTTAAATCTACAAAATTCATAGTGTCAAAGCATAAAATTATGGGCACCATCTGTTTAAGAATTACTACATATTACTGAGGTCTATTTATCAATAGCACCAATCTTTCTTTATTCATTCCCTCAGCTCGGGAAATAATACTGCTATAATTTCCACTACATTAAACCTCTGTTCATTTCTTTTTTATCAAATTTTGTGAAAAACTAATTAATATGTAACCAGCAATATATTCATTATTGAATATTTTGCTTTTCTTTTTTCAACATTTTCCATCTTTGAGACAAGAACAGATTCTTTATACTTTTTAATTCAAGCTTTTAAAAAATCCTTGTAAAACCATTAATTAGTTTATGTTCTAACAAAGAATTTAAGAAACCACTGTACTAAATACTTATGACTAAAAAGACTATGAACTGAAACTTTAAAAATCAGATGACAATGATTTCAACAATATACTAGCCAGCTTTCTCTAGTAAGTTCAGTTCTTAAAATTTTCCAAGTTCTCTTTCCTTAGCCATTAATCCCTGAAAAGGTAAAAACAATCCTTTTTCTTAACACATCAAAATGATGCAGTAAAATGAAGAAGAACATGGCTTTAAAAATCTCAAAGTATTAGAAAGACTTGATTATTTATATTTTAAATTACTATCTAGTCAAAAATGTGTCCTTATGAACAAATTATAGTAAATATGTATAATTTAGAAATCCCTTACGAAAATTTAAGCTGTATTTGAAAACCAATAAATTTAAAGCATAAATGTCTTGTGTTTAATCTACTCAATTAAGAAAAGCTTATATGATATGGTGTTATACTCACAGTAGCAGTCAGTAAATCTCATTACCAAATGTTACACCTCCAGTAACAAGTTAAATATAGCACACAAGTAGTCAGTGCTATAGTATGCTCAAAAAATTATGACTGAAGCACATGCTTACAATGTGTAATTTTAAACAAATTGGAAACAACAGTAGATATTCCAAAAAACTTTGCGGACACAAAGCTACCTGCAGACCACAATTCTTAGAGCTTACTACTGTGAGTTAGATGCCAGACTGGGCAAACACTAAGGTCACCTATCATTGGGGAAACTGGGCTTTAGTGTGGTTTTCTGATTATAGTTAACTCAGGAGGTAGAAATGTCTCATTGCACAGTTCAAGCTGTCCAGCTGCAGCCTCTTTCCTCATTAGATTCCTGTGGTTAGCTTTAAACAAGCAAGGCACAAAGGAAGCAGGGAGGATGAAGCTTCACCTAAATGTCAACAACTGTAACAGCAATGAACAGTATTTGAGAAACAGCAAAACTCTAGCAGAAAAGTCTAATGAAGAGTTGACACGGATGACACCAAGCAGCCCGATGTTCTGAATTACATATGTATATATGCTGATCCACCACATCCCATGTTTATGTTCATGTAGTTTGGAAAGATGGTGCAGATGTCACCCACAGTAAGCACAAATTCTACCACACAGCTAGCTGTCTACCCCAACAAGTACATGCTATAACTGTACAAATATACATTTGCAAATTAAATCTTTGCTTTTAAAACGGGATTAAGTTCTCTTATAATCTTTCTATGTAATACATGAATACCAATTTCAGAAAATATTTTTCTGATACAAATTTTATTTTACATCAATTAAATAAATGTAACAAAACATTCCAAATACCAGCATCATATAATATAGATATGTTTCATCATAGCAAAAGCATTTATCTGAATTACTGAATATTTATCAATGAACTAAAATTTAAAAAACTGGTTTCTTTTAACTTCCTCAATTAAAACAATTATTCATATACTACATTAAAAACTAAGATATTGTGTTGTTCTTATCCTCACATATTCAGACTATGAAAACAGGTATTTCATGAAAGTGACTCCTTAAAATAGATAAAATAAGAAATCTCTTTACGCAACACAAACAACAACAAAGAAAGCATGCTAGCAGGGAAAAAAGCTTCTTTAAAAAATGAGTAAGGAAAAGTAGGGTAAACATAAGTAACATTCAGAAAAGAGAGCACTTCCAGAATTGATCATGATAAACCATCAGGCTGGCTCTGGATCATAGTCTGACTTATGTTAATTTAGCACATAAACTGAGGCTGGAGAGACGGCTGTGTTAAGAGCACGTTAGGCCCTGCAGAGGACTGGGTTCGGTTCCCAGCACACACATGGTGGCTCACAATCTCTGACTCCAGCTGGAGAAGATACCCAGCACCACCCTCTGGTTTCTCTGAGCACCAAACACATGTAGTCCACACACATATTTGCAGACAAAACACTTATACACATAAAAGTAAAAATAAATCTCAAAGAAAATCAATAAAACCATTTTATCATTATTATTTAGATGCATGTCTGAATACTTCATCACACCTGAGACAGAGCAACCATTAATGTCTATAAGTTAGAAAATATTCATATAAATTAAAGTACTATTCAAAAGATGAATAAATAATAAATGCAAAGTAATTAGGAGTTCATCGAATCTTAAAAGCCAAGTAATTGGAAGCTTATCAATATAAACGGCTGGTTATAAGATAATCAAACCTAACATATTTAAGAATTAAGAATTAAGGCCAAAACAATTTAATTATAGTTATGCCTCAGAGGATAGTAAAACTTTTCTAGAAATTATATCATTCACTCATGGTTATGGGGAAATTCTGAATACCTTTAGACAGAGTTGTTGAGGTTTAGATTACCATATCCTGACATTTATTCTAATCAACTTACTTATAAAAATTAAAAAAAAACATATCTATATAATGATTTCATAAAAATACTGCATACTTTGGTATTACCAGCACAATGGAAAAAAGAATATTATCATATTCATCATATACCCTGAGAATATTAGTTCACAATTATATGTTCTATACTCACTGAAATATATTTTATAGTGTGTTCGTGACATGGGAAAAGGCTCACAAAATATTTAAGTGACATATAAGTAGTATAAACAATGTAAGATAATTTTAAAAAAACACCAATTTTCTATAAAAACCTAGATTCCACATATGAAAGAAAATCTTATATTTATCCATCTGCGCTTCCAGCATACCTTCAGGGATGGGCCGGGACAAATATACAGGCACATGGAAAGATAAATTGGGATCAGGTGGATTGGGTTCCACGACGGAGAAATTGCCGCATTCCAGAAGCTCAGCATGTTCATTATATGAAGTTGAACAGGGAGGTGGGGTCTGCATACAACTGAACAAGAAGGCAGGTTTAACTAATCTCAGCAGGGGCAGTCTCTGTAGGGGAGCAGGCTTCAAGCCATAATCATACAGAGGGAGGAAGCTATAATGGACAGTATCTGCAAATGGCGTCAACATTCTCACTGGGATCCTGACGAAGTCACTGCCATCCCTCTGAGTCTTCTCAGGGGTGTGAAATAGGGGTGGGACACTTTGTCATTTTCATATGACTCTGAGGCTATGGTCTTTGACATGGCAATGTCCATATCAACCTCATATTCACTCATGGGCTTCCTCCACTCCCCACAGCATCTGCTTATTTTGCTTACCATAATGATCTTCAGTTTGTTTGTTTGTTTGTTTTAAAATTTATTTACTACGTATACAATGTTTTCTCTGCATGTACACGTGCACTCCAGAAAAGAGCACCAGATCTCATTATACATGGTTGTGAGCCACCATGTGGTTGCTGGGAATTGAACTCAGGACCTCTGGAAGAGCAATAAGTGCTCTTGAACTCTGAGCCATCTCTCCAGCCCAATCTCCAGTTCTATAGGGCACATTTCATTAAAGCTGAGTAATTCCCCCATGATGTATCGCATTTTCTTTATATCGTGTCTGATGATCCTATACTTGGCTACGGTGAACACAGAAAGTATACATGGGTGTAAAGGTATCAGTTATGAATGCAAGAATATAGTTACAATTTTTACAATAAAATCTGATTGTTAAAATTTCCACTAATAATGCATACATTTTGAAACTATCTGTAATGAGCAAAAATTTACCCTTAGTATTATGAAAAAACACTTAACTTATACATGTATTTGAACTGAAAAATTTTTCTTGAAATAAAGTTGAATTAATATTAAGATTATCTCTAAAAGTATAATGAACTTAATGGCAGCAAATAGTCAAAAGATATAGTACACACACACACACACACACTTGAAGAAACGCACTGCATCCAAACCATTGAAGCAGAATAGATCAAAGCACCTGAGAACAGATCACTCAGAAGAACAACAGCTGAAAATTAAGGACTGATCGGTAGAGCAACTTGGTGATCTCACGTCCAGGTCTTTGATTGAATTCTTTAGGAACAAAAGAGACTAACCTAGAATTTCATCTAAAGACGTGATGCTGGTGAGCCTTCAAATTGCAGGGATATCAGAAACTGCTCATAATAAAGAAGTTTGACATTTCAGGTGAGAATTACTCAACAAAACAGTCTCAAAAAAAAAAAAAACCACCACTGTATTTATAGTGCTCTTTGTTTATATATCAAAGATACGAGATATGCATATAAAAACAGTGAGTGATAACATGGTGGGACCAGATATGGGTTTTTTGTTGTTGTTTTTAGTTGAGTACTTGACAGCAATTGTCTTAATACTAAAGGGAAAACATTGCAATTGAAAAAAATAGATATTTGGAAACAACCCAGATGTCCCTCAACGAAGTAATGAAAATAGAAATTGTGGTACATTTACACAATGGAATACTACTCAGCAATTAAAAACAAGGAAATCATGAAATTTGCAGGCAAATGATGGGAACTAGAAAAGATCATCCTGAGTGAGGTATCCCAGAATCAGAAAGACACAAATTATATATACTTACTCATAAGTAGGTATTAGACATATAATATAGGACAAGCATACTAAAACCTGTACACCTAAAGAAGCTAAGAAGCTAATCAGGTAGGAGGACTCTGGGTAAGATGTTCAATCCTCATTCAGAGGGCAAACAGGATGGATATTGGAAGAGGGAAAGGGCAGGGAACAGGACAGGAACCTACCACGGAGGGCCTCTGAAAGACTCCACCCAGCAAAGTATCAAAGCCAATACTGAGACTCATAGCCAAACTTTGGGCAGAGTGCAAAGAATCTTATGAAAGAAGGGGGAGATAGAAAGACCTGGAGGGAACAGGAATGCCACAAGGAGAGCAACAGAACCAAAATATCTGAGCACAGGGGTGTTTTCTGAGACTGATACCCCAACCAAGGACCATGCATGGAGATAACCTAGAACCCTTGCACAGATGTAGCCCATGGCAGTTCAGTGTCTAAGTGGGTTCCCTAGTAATGGGAACAGAGACTGTCTCTGACATTAACTCAGTGGCCTGCTCTTTGATTACCTCCCCCTGATGGGGGAGCAGCCTTACCAGGCCACAGAGGAAGACAATGCATCCAGTCCTAACGAGAGCTGATAGGCTAGGGTCAGATGGAAGGGGAGGAGGACCTCCCCTACCAGTGGACTGGGGAAGGGGCATGGGTGGAGAAGAGGCAGAACTGGGAGGGGAAGAAGGAGGGAGCTACAGGTGGGATACAAAGTGAATAAACTGTAATTAATAAAAATAAAAATAAAAATATATCTAAAAAGGAAACATTAGTAACAGGTGGGATATATACATTTTATATATTACATATTATTTTTTATTTAAGCTTCTATTGTATTGCTTCCATAATACTGCTCATATTTCTTCCCCATATTTCTTGCCTTGCCCTCTCTTCTATTTCCCTCCCCACTTTATCCTTCCATTCCAGCCCTCCTCTGCCATCCATCCATGACTATCTTATCTACTTCCCTTTCTTAAGCTATCTGAACCTGCCCCTCCCCCACACAACCCCAATCCCTCACTCTAGACCTAACCTCTGGAGTTCTATGAATTACTGTTTGGATCCCAATGGCTCCCACCAAGGGCACCTGTACTCAATATGCATGCCCCAACAGAAAAAAACAGCAATATATATAAATAAATACTAAGTTTTTAAAACTAAAAAAAAATAAAGTTTTAAGTTACAGAAAATTAAAGTTAGTTAAAGTTAAAATTAATTAAAAATTAAAGTTTTAAGATACAGAAATTGTGGTACATCTACACAATGAAATACTACTCAGCAATTAAAAACAAGGAAATCATGAAATTTTCAGGCAAATGGTGGGATTTAGAAAAGATCATCCTGAGTGAGATATCCCAGAAGCAAAAAGACACACACAGGATAAACTCACTTATAAGTGGGTACTAGACCTATAAGATATTATAAACATAATGAAATCTATACACCTAAAGAAGATAAACAAGAAAGAGGACCCGGGGTAAGATGATCAATCCTCACTTAGAAAGACAAATGGGAATGGACATTGGAAATAGGAGAAAACAAGTAACAGGACAGGAGCCTACCACAGAGGGCCTCTAAAAGACTCTACCTAGCAGTGTATTGAAGCAGATGCTAAGACTCATAACCAAACCTTTGGCAGAGTGCAGGGAATCATACGAAAGAAGGGGGAGTTAGTATGATCTGGAGAGGACAGGAGTTCCACAAGGACCAAATATATCTGGACACAGGGGTCTTTTATGAGACTGTATCTCCAACCAAGGACCATGTATGGATATAACCCTGCTCAGATGTAGCCCATGGTAGCTCAGTATCCAAGTAGGTTCCCTAATAAGGGGAACAGGGACTACTTCTGACATGAACTCAATGGCTGGCTTTTTGACTCCTTCCCCCCACCCAAGGGAAGAGCAGCCTTGCTAGGCCACAGAGGACATTGAAGGCAGTCCTGAAGAACCTAATAGGGTCAGATGAAAGGGGAGGAAGACCTCCCCTATCAGTGGACTTTGAAAGGGGCAGGGAGGAGATGAGGGAAGGAGGGTGGGATTGGGAGGGAATGAAGAAGCAGGCTACTGCTGGGATACAAAGTAATAAACTGTACCTAATATTAAAAAAGTAAAATTTTAATTAAAAAAAGAAAAAAATTGAAAATTCATTAGAAATACAGAAATTACATTAAAAACTGAAATTCCACAAATAAAAAAGTAAAAATAAAAATTCAAAATGGCTCAAAATAGGAAAAGAGAAAAATTAAAAGGTCAGTTATTACTGAAGCTAACCTACAACAAGAACTATGACAGAGATAGTTGATTGAACAACACATTCTAACTGATGGTGAATGCCCAAATTATCAACCATATACTACATTTCTACTGACATTGTCCTTTAAAATATCAAGGCAATGCAAAGATGCTGCTATGAGAAACAAGTAAAATAAAATGCGAAAGACGACTGAATAAACAAAAGATCCATCGCTGGGTTAAATACTGAGGTAATTGCTACAACAATACCTGATGATACTAAAGGCAATGTAGTTTTAAAAAAGCAATTGGAAAATGTAACATGAAAAATAAGTAACAAAAATGAGTAAGAGAAAAAGAGGGGTGAAGAGAAACAGAAAAATATATGACAAATACAGCAAATCTAAGTGAAATCACATATGGGTATAGATATGCTGATAGTTTATTACATTACAATGGACTAAGTAGTCCAATTAAGGGGCATGGAATCCAAATGGTTTCAAACACTCAAGACAGTAAAAATTCAAACACACATATATGTATATGTATATATTTGTATTTGACTAAATGCAAAAGGTAGAAAGCTATTTAACAAATAATCTGTACAAATAAGAAAGCCAGAATCGGTTTATTAATAGACAAAAGAGATTTGAAGAAAACAAGTCTTTCAAATGAACAAGGTCATTTTCTAAGGATGTACAGGTAGTACAGGAAATGGTTGCAATTATAAACATATGCATACGTAATAATAAAGTTCAAAGGGTACTAAATAAAAACAGGCAGAATTAAAGGGGGAAAAAGATATATCAAAAAAATAGGTGGAGATAAATCTGGTACGTAAAAAGCCTAAGTAAATCAAAACAATTTGTAAAAATAATGAAGAGGGCTAAGACAGAGTAATGTTCCAGTTGTTATTTTAAAGCCACAATATTCAGAATGACATGGTGTCTGTATCAAAATAGATAAGGAAAGAATGGAAGACAGCATAATGTCCCACATAAACAGTTACTTTTTGACCACTGATTCTTTTATAAAGAATTCAGAGGCAATTCAATGCATAAAAGGTCTTGTAAGCAAACTGCACTGCTCTAAGAAAAAAGGACTCATCTGTATTTTATAACATATAAAAAAAAACCAACATAAAATGTAGTATAGCCCTAATGTATCAAATTGTTTGATGGGGACTGCATTGAACATGTATATTCCTTTTGTTAGAGTGGCCATTTTCACACTATTAATCCTACTGATCCATGAGAACAGGAGACCTTTCCATCTTCTGGTGTGGTCTTCAACACCTTAAAGTTATTATTATTTAAGTCTTTAACTTTCATTGTCAGAGTTATCCCAGGATATTTTATTTTCAAGACTATTGTAAAAGGTATTGTTTCTTAGATATCTTTCTCAGTGTGTTAGTCTTTGTCATTAGTATACGGAAGGCTACTGATATTTTTATGTATTAATTTTGTATCATGGTACTTTACTCAAAGTATTTATCAGCTGTAGAAGATTCCTGGTAGAATTTTAGAGTCATTTATGTTTGAAATTATATCTTCCACTTCTTCCTTTCCTATTTGTATCCCCTGATCTCCTTCAGTTGTCTTATTGCTCTAGGTAAGACCTTAAGTACTAAAGTGAATAGGTATGGATAGAGTGGCAACCTTGTTTTGTCCCTAATTTTGGTAAAAATGCTTTGAATTTCTCTCTGTTTAGGTTGATGCTGGCTCACTGTAAATCACCTTTATTATACCGAGCTATGTATCTACATTCCCAGTTTCTCAGACTTTATCTTGAAGGGATGCTGAATTTTGTCAAAGCTTTTTCTACATCTAATGAGATAATCATGTAGTTTATATCTTTCAGTCTGTTTATATGGTGAATTATATTTACCTGCTTACATATGTTGAACCATTCCTACATCTCTGAAATGAAGCTAACTTGATCTTGGTAGACAATCTTTTTGATGTGTTCTTGGATTTGGCTTGTAAGCATTGTATTGAGAATTTCCGTGTCTATGTAAAAAGGGATATTGGTCTATAATTTTCTTTCTTTATTGGGTCTTTATGTAGTTTAGGAGTCAGAGAAATGTTGGCCTCATAGAAAGAATCAGAAAATGTTCCTTCAATTTCTATTTTGCATAATAAGGTGAGAAATGTTGGCATTAAATCTTTGAGAGCCTAGTAAAATTCTATGCTTACTTCATATAGCCCTGCTTTTTTTTCTTTTCTTTCTTCTAATTAGAAAACTTTTAATTGCTATTTCTATTTTACTGGGAGTTCGGGGTCTATGACATTGCTTATCTGAAACCAGTTTAATTTTGTTATGTCATATATATCAAGAAATTCATCCATTTCTTTAAGTTTTCAAGCATAATGAAAATGAACAACAACAAAAAAATTCTACATTTCATCGATTCTTTGTTTCTTTTTTCTTTGTTCCTTCCTTCCTTTCTTTGTTTCTTTCTATTCATTGATTTCAACCCTGATTTTCACTATTTCTTGTTGCATATTCTCTTTGGATATTTTTTTTTCTGGTTCTAGAATGTTCAGGTGTGTTCTAAGTTAATATAAGATCTCTCCCAGTATACGGTCTATTCTGAAAAAAAGTTTCAGGACTCAGAAGAAAGTGTATTCTTATATGGTTGGTTGAAACATTCTGTAGATGTCAGCTATGTCTGGTTCATTTATAACATTTTATTTCAGCAATTTTTCTTTAATTTTTGTCTGCATGGCCTGTCTAACTAGCAAATGTATGGGGTACTGAAGTCATCCACTAACACTGTGAGGAACAGTAAGTGATATTACCTGAGGAAGTGTTTCTTTTATGAATGCGGTGGGTGCCCCTGTGGTTTTACAAATATAAATTCTCACCAAAAAAAGGCTATTGCCCCACCCTCACATGTACACATAATATTTTTAAATAATAAAAATACAAGGTCTTCTAGAGACAAACAAAAATGCCCATAGCATCTTTATTCTTAGTGTCCAAAAGGTTCCATAGACATCTAAGAGATAAAGAACATATCTCCACAAAAATTTGTAGAAGAAAAACCACAACAAACTTATTCCTAGTAGTCGCCAAGTTAAAAACCATACCAAACACAGCCTAAATATTCATCAAGGAAATGGATTTAGGTTTATTCATATAATGAGATACCTGTTGTCAGTAAAAGGAACAAGCTACCAATACATGCACTGCCTGTGAGAAGTTTCAAAACTATGCTAAGCATAAGTAAGTAAATAAAAAATATACTAATGAAAAAGCATACAAATCAGTTGCACGATGTTCTAAAACTACTATATTGTAAACAAAATTAGAACATTGCTTGGAGAAAGGGACTGACTACAAAGGATGTACAAGACATATTTACAATACATGACTGGGTTACATATATAATGGCATTTGTTGTAACTTATGCAATTCTAGACATAAGTTCTGTGTTTCTAACCACATGTAAACTATATCTCAATAAAGACATAGCTTCTTTTAAAATCACATGTAATACTCCAGATCTTAGCTCTAAATTATATGGTCAAAATTAACTGAAATGGAGAACAGCCATTATTAGTAGTTTTGACATTCTGCTGCTACTATTTGTTAATTATATTTGTGGTTTTCCAAATATTGAATTATGTTTGTATCCTTACAATAAGACATACGTAAATTTTGGATAAGTTTTTAACAGGCTGCTAAGTTCTTTGTTAAAATTCTGTTTATATTTTTGCATAAATCATTGGCTATTTTTAAAAGCTACTTTCTACAAACTGTATACTAAATCAAATACAGTTATTCTGAACTTTCATCATTAAATGTATCATCACTCCTAGATAAGATGCATATTTTATATGCTACTCTTACATATACTATAAAGACAGATTTAGTATTAGGTGATATCTTAGCAGACGGTGCTTTTCTTTCATCACAGTACATAAAATTACAACTGGCCACATCATAGATTCAATGAAACACAGTATGTTCTCCAAATGCCACTTTAGATGAAATTAAATTGGAAGTGTTTAGAGATGTAGCTATTCCATGCTCTGAAAAAAAAAAAAAAAACAACACAAAAAGAAAAACACAACAACAAAAAAACTGTTAATCTTACACTGAGCCAGAGGGGGGAAATCATTATTAAACAAGTGGAGTCCTGAAAAGGGAACAGAGGAGCCAAAGTGAAGAGGGCCCTTTAGACAGACAGACAGACAGACAGATAGATATAAAAAAAAAAAGAAAGAAAAATGAAAAGAAAAGAAAGTACTAGAGAAATAGTAACTCAAAGTATCAAGATGATTCTCATAGAAGAGAAAGCAAAAATCAAACCAAATGCAGTAGTCAGCAATTACTACTACTGGGCAGTAACAATCTAATTCTTCATTCTAAAACTTGGTTCTGCAATTGAGTGCTCAAAGAAGAATTCAAGGTCTAAGTCATTCAAGTATAGCTACTGAGCTGGTTATGGTTGGTTAGCAAGGGCAGTTGAATGAAAGTGACTTATGATTAGTAAAATAAAAAATCTTCAAAGACTCTTTCTGCTTCCTACCATGAATTTTTTTCATTGCTAAGAACACAGCCAAGGACCAGAATATCCAACCAAAGAAACAACTGAAGAAGAAAACAGTACAAGGAAAAGAAAGAGAAGTAATGGTCTCTACCTACAAGCTGCAGACTTAAACAAACAAGAATGCAGAAATAAACAATAGCAGGTCAATGGTGTTGTATATAATTTCTAATATATAGTCTCATTTGTATTATATCATTAAGTCATTACTATTAGTTACCTTTGCATCATGTCATATTTAACCAACAACAAAGCATCATTTCACAGCTAAAATGGTTCTAGATAACAATTTCATATTCATAAAAATTTATATTCACTTAGAGATTTAAAATATCACAAGATTATTATTTATTTAAAATTTATACAAACTATCATACGCAGAAACTGAATTTGTTTTTTAAATATCCTGATTGAACTCTGCCTTCATCTTTAAAACTTCAAATTAGCAAACAAGCCTCAATATAATATATGCTGTGGCGTAGGTCTTCTGTGAATAGCTGGGATCTTCAACTGCTTCAGCTGCAATACAAGCCACTGAGGTTTGGCCAATACAAGCCAATTTGAATAATCAATATGACAACCTTATTTTTCTAATGCAAACAGGATTGCTACAGTAAGGTGTCTCACTGCCATATCACAGTCATGGCCTCTTTTAACCTCTAATTAGATTGAGGCGATTATCCCTGCTCTTCCTTACAAGTGTACAGCTTGGATAAGGGATGACAAAAGCTCTCTGCCACTTATTCAGCCGTTGCAGACAGCAAGTTATCCAGGGAGACAGAGAATAAGATCAACAAACAATTGTTATTCATATCATCATTCAAGTATTAAGATAGTCACAGTTTCCATACATGCAGAGTGAATATAGCCCAGAGCATGAGGTAACTGCAGGCCGCTTAAGAACACCGAGGTTACACAGATGGAAATTCATGGTGCTGGTAGTGAATTGTCTAAATCAAACTCATCTGCATAAAAACAAATGATCAGGGATTTGTCTTTTGTATATAATATATCAAGATTTTCTTATGTTTCTCCTCATGAATTCTTTAAAGCTAAATTTTCATATTGATTTTTCTAAATACATAGCATTTATAATGAAAAGAATATGAAAATTCATGGTTCTCCAAAACATAAATGCCTTAGGATTCAATTCAAATACCTGAAATACAAAATTGTCAGCTTCTTTTCATTATGACACTGCAATATTTCTATTACATTTTCACAATCAAGAAAAATCCTATTAAAGCAGTTGGTTTCAAATGTTTTTCTTAATTTTCTCTTAACAATCAGACTGTCAGAACTTGAGCATAACTTCTGACCCATTACCATCACAGTAACTGCAATCAGGAGAAGTTATTCATGTGTAAGTGCAAATATTCTAAACTGAGTGTCATAGTACCATGAGAACAACATGAAAGGTTGGGTTGCTGATGAGAAAAGTTTTTACTCTAAAGGTCATGATGTCACCACAAAAGACAAAGGAATGCAAAAAAGGATTCTGTGTGTTTTCCTCCTCACAACAGTTAGTGTGAATGTCTTTTTCAAGGACATAGTCACTTTGATGAAAGAAAAATACAGGGAAAGGAACAATGTATGAACTTCACTTCTGTCTTGTGTTTTTTCATCCCATTATTCCATCCAAGTGGCTTTAAGTAGTATATTGTTTTGCTGAGCTGTAGGACAAAGCTCCAAACCTCAGACAACACCTCTTTAAAAACACTGAAAAACTATTTTCATTGTTGGCCAAACCTTAGCATACAACTGACTTGAGAATAAAGCCATGAGTTATAGAGCCCAGATTCTTGGTGAAAGTATGATTACATGGTTTCAGGGTGGCTAATTTTGCCAGGCTGTACCATGAAGTTTATGATAACTATCCCCCTAAGAAGTGCAAGATTATGAAAACTGTGTCTTGTTTCTTGGACATAAGTTCAAATATGACTTCATCCATAAAGTGGAAATGGTGACTGGGTAAGCATTGTGAAACAGTGAGGATTTATTGTTCTCTGTGTCTGGAGCACGAGCCTTTGATTCAGAATCCCAAGCTATATAAGCACCTGCATGCGCGCACACATGCATGCACGCATGCACACGACTTACACACATTTTCAAGCAACAACTTTGTAAATAACAAGCTTTATTTATAATATTTATATAATGTTTATTTTTGTGGAGTGAAAATAGTAAAAAAAAAAATTGTCAGAAAACCAAGAATGCTTTCTATTAAATGTGATAAAACCTAGTAACCTTAGTTCATTTACACTAAATGTTAAAATATGATGTAATGTGTTTCTCTAATTTATTGATGATTTTTAAAAATATGCATAATCCTTTTGAAAGTCAACATAAAATAATATAGGCAGTAGATATTAAACTAATATTTTAAGAATAAAATGAGCATACTCCTGTAATCCCAGCAATTGAGGAGACAGAGGCAAGCAGATCTCTCTGAGTTCAAGGCCAGCCTGTTCTATAAAGTAAGTCCAGGACAGCCAAGACTACACAGAGAAACCCTGTCTTGAAAAACAAAACAAACAACAAAACAAAAGAACAAAATGAAACATGATGCAATTACAAAATGACAGACAGACAGAGATGGCTATATTTGATTACTGCACTCTCAGTTCATGCAAAGATAAAAACATCAGGGTTAAAAGTCAAAACACTCCTTTGTCAAAAATCAAATATTCATAGGTGTATGGGTTTATTTCTGGGTCTTCTATTTGGTTCCATTGATCTTCTTTTCTCTTTCTATGCCAATACCATGCAGTTTTTATTACTGTTGCCCTGTAGTACAGCTTGAGATCGGGGATGGAGATACCTCCAGATGATCTGTTGTTGTACAGGATAGTTTTGGAGACTCTGGGTTTTTTGTATCTACATATGAAGCTGAGAATCTTTCTTTCAAGGTCTGTGAAGAATTGAGTTGGTATTTAGATGGGAATTGCATTGAATCTTTAGATTGCTTTTGGAAGGATGGTCATTTTCACTATGTTAATCCTACCAATCCATGATTACGGGAGATCTTTCCATCTTCTGATATCTTCTTCAATTTCTTTATTCAGAGACTTAAAGATTTTTTTCAAACAGGTCTTTCACTTGCTTGGTTAGAGTCATGAATATAACTTAGAAACTCTGCCCGGATGTAGCCCATGGTAGGTCAGTATCCAAGTGGGTACCCTAGTAAGGGGAACAGGGACTATTTCTGACAGGAACTCAATGGCTGGTTCTTTGACCTCCCCCCCTCACCCTGACCCAAGGGAGGAGCAGCTCTGCTAGGCCACAGAGGAGGACTTTGCAGCCAGGCCTGAAGATACCTGATAAGCTAGGGTCAGATGAAAGGGGAGGAGGTCCTCCCCATCAGTGGACTTGGAAAGGGGTAGGGAGAAGATGAGGGAGGGTGGGATTGGGAGGGAATGAGGGAACGGGATACAGCTGGAATAAAAAGTTAATAAACTGTAACTAATATTAAAAAATAAAAAAGTCAAAATACCAAATAAGGAAGAAGAAAAGTTAAGTGACATTTTACACTATGGATAAAAAAGTTTAGTATTATTGTCATACTCTAACTAGTCTATTTTCTTTCATAGCATTTTTATCACTTTTTAGCTTTCTTTACTCTTTCATTCAGTTTTCTATTATACTTAGAGTTCTTAACATTTTTATTAAAGCATTGAGTAATTTGTGAAATGGCAATTGGAAAATTAAGTGGCAAACGAGACTACTGATTTTCAAATTTTTTCCACAGCCCACTTTTCTCCTAAACCTCCTATATTCAGTGTGTCTCAGCAGCATTTTCATTAAAAGAAATATGCATAATTGAGTTTTGTTTTGATTAAAGTCAGCACAGCATGCTGTTATTGTAAAGGTAATAAAGTAATAAGCTATTTTAAAAAGGCATGTAACTCGTCCTCCATTCTGAATTTCAAGCTAATATCAGTGTAGCCACAGGTGGGTCTCACATGTAGCTTGCAAGTTAGAAAATGCTATCTTTCAGTTAATGTTGTTTAGTAGAAAGTAGGCCTTTAATAATCTACCAGCCGTATTTAAGCAGATTGTTAACTATTTTTGATTTCTACTTTACAGTTAAATGTAGTTCAACTACAAAAAAAGGACTTTTAGAGCATGTTAAATACTAGAATGAATTTCTAAAGGCACTAAAACCTTTTGTATCAAATATTTTAAGAGCATATTCTAATATTTCAAGAACTATTTATCTGAAGGCAGGAGAAGAATGCAGACAGTCGTCATAGTAAAATTTACTTTGAAACTGTAGAGAATTTTTGCATTTCAAAATTTAAATTATATGTGGATAAAACATATACATGATGATATTTTCCAGATTTAATTTCAAAATAGTAAGAGCAGCAGGAAGATACATGAACAAGGGTCAGCATTGCATGGATGAAAGAAATAAAGTATTAAAACATTCTTAAAACTTTAAAACTAAGATTATAGAAGGAAAGAGAGATAGATCGGGGGTTTAAAGTATTTGCTGCTCTCTGGAGGATGGGAGTTTAATTCCCAGGACCTTCACAGGGCAGCTCATAATTACCTCTACTCCCAGGGATCTTACTCCCTCTTCTGGCCTTCACACACAACGTAATTATATAGCTGACACATTCAACACACACACACACACACACACACACACAGAGATAATGAAATATCTTACAGAAGAATGTATAAAAACTCTTGAATTCATTGTAAAATACTGTCATTGAACAAGATGGCCTGTAAAAAATAATTACCTTTTAATTGACTTTACTAGGCCTCTTCACCAGTGTTAAAGAAACACAATTTGTTCTGTTCTGGTTCCCAAATGAGAAAGAGAAACTCCATATGGAGAACACATATGTTACTTACTCAAGCAACAATGTTTAAGTTAACTCTGGCTACTACAGAGGCTCTCTCCATTTTACCAAATTAAATCTCAGCTGGATGAATAAAGTGATCTAAAACAGGAGAAATCAACTTCCAGATTTTTGATGTGATATACTTAAGCGACAAATAGTTCCTGTATATTCCTTAACAAAACTTTACAATCTAGATCAACATACAGAAGTATTAGACAAATCCAACTTGATAAACTGTGTAAAGCCATTGGCCCATGCATGTTTAAGTTAACAAAAGACCAAACAAATAAACAGAAAACTTGAAAAACTTTCTCATTAAAAGAGAGTAGAGAGTCATGACAATAGGTCCATTATATAATCCTGGACTGGGTTGCAGATTATATAATTAAGCATTTAACAAAGGTAAATATGGACTGCTGGATAGTACAATGTTGGGTAGATAATAATATTGTACAAATGTCACATTTATTGATTTTGATTATATCATTGATATGTTTTTAAATGACATTTATGAATGTACAAGGAAATATTTAGGAGTAAAGAAACAGAGGAAAAAAAAAGAAACAGAGAAATTTACTCTGTATGTACCTGTGTACACATGATAAAAGAAAAGGAGACAGTTCGGTAAAACAAATTGTGAAGCGATTTGGTAAAGCAAATGTGGTAAAAATTACTGTTCTGGCTATTTATATGTCAACTAGACATGAGCTAGGGTCATTCTGAAAGAAGAAACCTCAACTGAGAAAATTCTACCACTAGTCTAGCTTGTGGGCAAGCATGTGATATATTTTCTTTTTTAATTTAATTTTATTTATATATTTATTTTATTACAATTTATTCGCTTTGATGACTGATGTGGGATGGCCCAGATCACTGTGGGCAATGGAATTCCTATACTGGTGGTTCTGGGTGTTATAAGAAAGCAGGCTGATCAGGCCTTGAGAACTAAGCCAGTAAAGAGCAGTCCTTCATGAGCTTTATATCAGTTCCTGCCTCCAGGTTCCTGCCCTGCTGGAGTTACTGCCTTGGTTTCCCTCAGTCATGGACTGTTACCTGGTTGTGAAAGATCAAATAAAACCTTTCCCTTCAGGCTGCTTTTGGTCATGTTTTTATCACAGGAATAGAAACCCTAGGTCAGCAGGTGAACTTTTTTTTTTTTTAATGTTACCCCCCCCACACACACACACACGACATTCTATTTAGCCATAAATAAGAATGAAATTGTGCCCTGTGCAGGAAAATAGATTCAAATAACAATCATCTTATTAAACAAAAGTCAGAATCAAATACTACATTTCTCTCATTGTGAACCTTAAATCTTATGTGATACACACATACGCATCTAAAAATTGAAAACCAAATATGTAATGTGAAAGTAGAAGTGAGACTGTGGAAACAAGGAAACTATCAGGAAAGGGGAGTAGAGAAAGAAAGGGAATTGGCACAGTGATGAATATGATCAAAATACATGATTTTATTTGTATCAAAATATCTTTGTGAAACCTATTACTATACATAATCATGCCAAAAAATTAGAACTCTACTATTACTTTGGAAGATAAGAAGAAAGAAGGATAATGTGATCACTGGTCAATAATTAAGTTTTCCCTCAATAACTAAGTTTGGACTAGAACCAAAGTATCACAATATACATCATTGATTGTCTACAGTGCTAATATCTCCTCCAGAGCTGTTGGAAATTACTTTGGTGAGGAAATTACAACTCTTAATGATTTCAATTGTTTTAGCCTTCCAAAGCTAAACCTAACCCAACAATACACTTTCACATTGATTTTTGTTACTATGTATCTTTCCTGTTAAAATGATAATTAAAGTTTTAAATTGATAATATCTCCAGAGGTGGAAAATAAAGTAACAAAGGTAGACATCACTGCTGCATAGTCATATTTCTCAAACTTCAAGACTAAGTCTTACACAAAATACTAAAAGCATCTAATTACTCATATGTACATTTCACTCTAATTATTCTTTTGCCTTTAGTATGTACATATATACAAGTAAATAATGTTATGAACACCATAAGAATTCAGTCATACTCAGAAGAAGTACAGAAAGAGAAAGAAAATAGAAAGGAAGAAATATTAGAAGTTTTGCAATGGAAACATGTACAGAAAGGTAAACTTGGCATTCAGAGCATTTATGATAAATGGGTTACTTGCATTCCTGGTGCCTATAGAGGCCAAAAGAGGGCACTGTATCCCCTGGAACTAGGGTGAACCTAGAACTGAGCTACCATTTAAGTGCTGGGAATTAAACCCAAATCCTCTGGAAGAGCTGCCAGTCCTAACTGCTAAGCCATTGCTCCAATGCCAAAAACAGAGTACTAAGCCAAGTATCCTACCATGGCATTACTATGGGCAAAAGCTTACGAAATGTTCTATAAAATAACATTAGGCACATAGACTGAAAAAAATCTACTCAGCTAGGTAACTTGATAGCTCTTAAATCCTACTAACAATCATCTGTAAAGAGAACGGAGGTCCAGTTTAAAAGGACAAAACAGGCAATTAATGTTTGTACTAATTACTAAGGTATGGCTTTAGCCAGAACATACTGAAGCAGGGATTTTGCAAGTTCCATTCCTCTTCTGCTAGTTCCCTTACCAGGCCCTGGTGATACATTGTTAAAAGAAAACAGGTAATTTGAAAAAAAAAAAAAAAAAAAAGGAACTTACTCTACTTGCTTGTATTGGTTAGTTTTATTTGTTGACTTGACACAAGATAGAGTCATCACGGAGGAAGGAGCCTCATTTGAGAAAATGCATCCATGAGATCCAACTATAAGGCTGGAGCAACAAGGGAAGGACAAGACCATTTGGTGCAGTCCTGGGTTCTATAAGGAGGTAGGCTGAGCAAGGCAGGGGAAGCAAGGCAGTAAGCAGCACTCCTCCATGGCCTCTGCGTCAGCTCCTGCCTCCAGTTGCCTGCCCTGTTTGAGTTCCTCCTGTCCTGACTTCCTTTGGTGATGAATAGCAATGTGGAAGAGTGAGCTGAACAAACCCTCTCTTCCCCGAAGACATTGCTGTTTCTGTCAAGAGTTGTGCCAGCCATTACTATTCAGAGACAACTCATTAGAATTTCCAGTTTGAGATTGTCTCCCCCAGTATCCAAAACTGAAAACAACTATATTTCCGCAGAAGCAGCAGCTGGTTACCTCTCCTAGAAGGTCTGGGTTCTATCTTCATGGCATTCCTCTTACAGGGCATAAGCTGCCTCCATTTAATATAATCAAGTAATTTCATCTCCTCAGAAGCCTGAGTTCCAAGTATGCCCTTCCTTGCAGTACTCTTGATGACCTCAACCTCAACCCCTTTCTTTGTTTCCCTAAGCTTGGCATCTGTTTCCTTCTGATGCTTTGTTGTATGTGCTTTCTAATGTATCATTTGCCTATATCTTCTCAATTCTCTGCCTGAAATTTTCTCCACTTGAATAACCTCAGAAGGTCTTCTTTGTACAACAGGGTTACATCTATATAAACCCATCACTAAGATGGCCATATAATGCATTTGATCTACCTAACCTACCTGCCGAGCATCAAAGACTAGATGAGAACACTGACATGAGCCTATCTGTGTGTAAGTATTCTACCTAGGAGCTTATCAGTGCTGAATGTCTTGCAAAGCTCTCTGTCAACTGCATGTCATTATCAATGAGTACGAGTACTATACTTCAGCCTGCTAACCTTCAAAATCATTACAACACAAGTGTCAAATTCTGTTTTTACCGAATGTAAAGTCCCTCACACTTTACAAGTTTTTAAAAATGTTAGTTGAGTTATAACAAGTCAAGGACTGTCTGTACTGCAGTTCATACATGCCTGACTGAAGGATGCTACAATCCTTATATTAAATACAGCTATTACTCTCCTTACCTGTAATTTTTGCACATTGGGTTTGGTATGGACACTACCAGTGCCACAGATTGAGTGTGGAGGTCCAACAATAGCTTTGTGGTTCAGAAAACAATCTAGGTTGCCAGGCCTGCACTGCTGGGCAACAAACACCTTTATTGCTGAGCTAATCACCAGCTCTAAATGTTATTATTTTTAGTATCTAATTTTAGTGAAGTTAAAAGTGTCTTTAGGAATTCTCATGGGGTTTTCTAACAGTTCTTTTCCTATTCAGAATAAAATATTTTCTCTCACAACTCTCTTGGTTAAATTTATGCAAATAATATGACAACTCACTAACTCACTCCTAATAATTCTATCATAATCTATCCTTGTGCCTTCTAAAAGCCTCTGAGTCAAAAAGGATGGAAATCTCTTTGATCAACACAAGGAAAGCCCTTTGGCTCTGGGCAGCAATAAATGAAATACCAGTGACGAATGGAAATAAAAGTGAATCAAGTACCAAGAACCAGTGAGTTTAGCAGAGAACACAGCAATTGGTTGAACAAGCACTGCACTTTTTGGCCAGAGTACTTATTTGTTATATGCTATTAGTCATAATATGGAGACACAGCATCTCTAAGTAGAAAAAATATTCCTGCATTAAGTAAGATAAACCAACTCCACAGTTTAATATGTCAAAAGTCTTCCCTTGATAGGCTATGTTGGGAAAACGTTTCACTTAAACTCTGGGGTCTCCAGTTTACTTATCTTCAATGGAAACAAGCTAGACGGGCTCTCTGAAACTATGTATCTACCGTAACAATCTACATTTTCTCTCTCTTTTTGTTTTTGTACTTTTGTCTATTCCCATTACTTTAAAAATGTCCTTCAACTTGACAAATGAATAATGAAAATATATTACATGGACACTATGGAATACTATTCAGCTATAAAAAAAAATGAAATCATGAAATTTGCAGGTAAAGAGGTAGAACTAGTAGAAAAGATCATACCGAGTGTGGCAACCTGAACCCAGAAAAACAAATGTTCTATGTTCTAACTTGTCTGAAGTTTCTAGGTCCAAATCTTTTTATGTGATTATACAATCTGGCATAACTGCAGAAACAAATTAGGTAAAAAGGAACCATTGTAGGGGGGAAGGGACAAAAGATTAGACTAGCAGGCTATAAGTGATCTGAAGAGCCAAACTGGAAAAAGAGGGGCCTTTAATTAGAAAGAGGAGATAAAGGCAAAATAATACGAAGAAAAAGTAACAAAGAATCAGTATTAACTATCTACCAAAAATATCTATAATACATGCAATTTTGTATATACACATACATACACAATTTAAATTAAAATTTCCCATCTGAGTTGATGACGTTACCTCCAAGAACAATAGACTAACAAAACTCCAACACCAGGCATGAGAAACTCCTTTTTGAGTTGTTGGTCAGGGCTGCCCAACAGATTCTCAAAATATTACAGACTATTGCTGTTGCTCTTGGTTTCCCCCATCCTCACAGATAGGTAAGTCCCTAATGCACAAGATACCATACGCTTCAGGCACAGGACCCAGAGGACACAAACTGAAAGCTTCTCCCTTCATAGTACCAGAAGGTACAATGCAAGTTTCCAAAGGGGTGAAGCAATCAACAGTCTTACCCAGCTATAAAGCCTATGAAGCATAACGATGGCCACTGTGGCACAATAACCCTAAAGATACAGTAGTGGCATACATATCTTGGTGATAACCAACAACTCCAATTGATTTGTAAGACCCACTCAACAGAAAGGAAATCATGGCTGGTACTGACCAGCTACTCAAGGCTAGTGAGAGCATGGATCTTGGAGGAAAATCGAAACTGTCACTTTACTAAACAAACATAATCCCTAATTGCACTGTAAGTATTGATCCTTTTACATGCAGATGAATAGAGGTCGCGTCTTTCATTAATAAAATTGTTCTTCTCAACAGAGACCATTACATAAAACTACAACTGACCAGAATACAGAACTGGGAAGCACAGTTCCCACTGATGCATGTATACCTCTGCACCTAATGTTAGGGATCATTGAGAAAGACAGGGCAGAAAGACTGTCAGAGCTAGAGGAACATGAAGCTTGTTGGGAGATTGTATCTCCTAGAAATGTCACAGAATCTATATCCATGAATTCTCAACAATATGACTGCCTAAACAGCCTGAAGGACATGACCAATAGACATGATAACATGAAAGTGAGAAAAATCTCACAAGGCCTCAACCCCAGACAAGGAACTATAGGCAAGTAAGGAATTCTAAGAACAAGACAAATACTATTCCCTGTACAGTACAGGGAAATACTATTCCCTGATCAGTACAACTGGTTATGTAATACCAAATAGTCATCCATGAAAATATAAACATACAAGTAACACTATACAAACTGATTAAGTTATGTTTATATATTTAAAATACATACACACAAACAAACACACCAACAATTAATGAAAAAAGGCCATGAATTTGAAAGGGATTGAGGGGGGGTGCATAGAAGGGGAAGGAGAGAGGAAAGGGAAGGAAGAAATTATGTAATTTATATTATAATTTCAAGAAAAAAATTAAAAACATAGTTGGAAAAAAATTCAAATAGGTCAAGTTAGGGTAGTTTTTATTTTCTTTCTCCTAGTCAAAGAAAAGGAAGAAATTACCGGTTTTTAAAAAAATTAGAAGTTCCTCTTTTTCTTCAATTCAAACTTTAAAGCATTTCTCTTTTTGTTGTTTTTCAGTGTTTAACAGTTAGTGTAGGGCTACCGAGCAGGTTCACGGGGTAAAAGGACTTGCCTGGAAGCCTGGTCTTCCAAGTATGATCACTGGGAAACATGCTGTGGGAGGAAAGAACAAACTCCTTCCTGCAGGTTGTCCTCTATCTCCACACACATTCCCGAATGAAAACACACTCATCTTTTTATGTTTAGTTGTTATATTCTTCCCTGGAAGTCATCATGTGTCACATGAAGGACCACACATATTCACAGCTATAGACAAAAATAAGTTATATACTTAAAGTAGTAACAGGCCATACCAGAAGGTGAGATCATTCACTATTTAGCAGTTACCACTTGGAACACTTGATTTCTTCGGTTACAAAGGCACCTGCATCAATACATCTTTAAAATTTTATACTCAATTATAAGTATGCCAATTCTCTTTATTTCTGGTTCTTCATTTTAAATTGTGCCTGTACTGTGATGACAGCCTTGAAATTTTCTCTTTAATCTTTAAATTTCAGAACATTTATCCTGAGAAAATGAGAAAAAAGAAGTATGAATTTAGTAATTCTTTGTTTCATAAAAAGAAGTGCTGTGATTTCAAACTGAGAACATCAGTCCTGGTGTTCAAGACATGGCATTAGCATACCAATCAGGTTGCAAAAGACAGTACACAACTCTACACAAGTTTACTAGACCTCAACCTAGAGAAAGGGTAGACTGGAAGAGAGTGAATTCAGTTAGCAGATCTCCAAACCTAGTGAAGCAAGAGCCAGGAGAAGAGTGGTCATTAAAAGAGTAATGTAGCTAATCAAGAAGGAGTACTCTGGTAAGATGCTTACTCTTCATTCAGAAAGGAAAACGAGATGGACATTGGAAGAGGGAGAAAAACGGGGAACAGGACAGGAGCCTACCACAGAGGGCCTCTGAGAGACTCTACCCAGCAGGGTATCAAAGCAGATGCTGAGACTCATAGCCAAACTTTTTGCAGAGTGCAGGAATTTTATGAAAAAAGTGGGAAATAGTAAGATCCAGAGAGGACAGGAGCTCCACAAGGAGAGCAACAGAACCAAAAAATCTGGGCACAGATTTTCTGAGACTGATACTCTAAACAAGGACCATGCATGGAGATAACTTAGAATTCCTGCACAGAAGTAGCCCATGGCAGCTACTTCTGCCATGGGTGTCCAAGAGGGTTCCATAGTAATAGGGACAGGGACTGTCTCTGACATAAACACATGGACAGGCTCTTTGATCACATCCACCTGACGGGGAAGCAGCCTTACCAAGACACAGAGGAAGACAAAGAAGCCAGTGCTGATGAGACCTGATAGACTAGAGCCAGATGGAAGGGGAGGAGGACCTCCCCTATCATTGGACTGGGGGAGAGGCATGGGAGAAGAACAGAGAGGGAGGGTGGGATTGGGAGGGGTTGGGGAGGGGGCTACAGCTGGGATACAAAGTAAATAAACTGTAGTTAATAAAAATACAATAAAAAAATTTTAAAATCCTTTAAAATGAGAGTAATGTACATCAGAAGAGGAAGGTATGTCAACAAACAGAAAGGAAGGAATACAAGGAAGATGATCAATGGTAGAAAAGTGGGTAAGAAACAAGTGTTTATGGGATTTGGAAAATAGGAGGCAACTGACAAGACCAGATCAGCCTTGTTGAAATGTGGTTACGAGATGAAGAGGTTAAAAAAGAAAACCAACCAAATTCTATTGAAATAGGAAGCACAGAAACTGAGTAATGCTAAAAGAAGTGAAAAGCCAACTGAGATTAAAGGTTATACTTCTTGTTTCTTACTATTTGGTGATGGGAGGAACAGAGCACAATCTGGGGAAGTAATGAGATATGGAGCAAAATGATACAAACAAAAACACTTTTCCATTATAGATAAGGAAGAATGAAATTAATTCGGATAAGAGGAAAGTAAAGCTAAAAAGATAAATAATGAAAAGAGGTAAGATTTGGTCTCAGTAAAGTGAGGCATTTTTAACAGGGAATACTAAAGTAGCTGATTTGGGAATGCAGAAGTCAGTAGAAATGAAGTGAATACACACTAGACAGATGTGAGATGAGACTGGGGGTACATATAGTTGGTGATGATGATTGTTTGCTTTTTCTTAATTGACAATATTATATACGCTGACATTTTACAGCAAAACGTATACATCAAGGTAATTAAGCTAAGGAAACTGATGTCTTCATCATGTCATATATATATCATTTTTTGTGATTAAGAACAGTTAAAATCAACTGTCAGAAATTCCAAGTATAGAATACATTCTTATTAATTATAGTCATAATTTCAATGTAGCTTCTTAACTTTTTAAGATGTGAATCTTAGAGTAGATGTAGACAATAGAGGTAATTATCACCATAAATGACAGAAGCTGAATAATGGCACTACTATTACCAAAAATATGGGTATTTTTTTCCAAAAGATTTTTTTCATCAAGTATTTTATATAATATCCATGGTACTCCAATTGTAAATGAGAGTACCATTCTATTAATTGTATACTATTATAATATTAGCTTAAAGACATACCCAAATTTACAATTCTCCTCAAGGAACAATGGCTTTTGAAACCTTCAGTGAGATGATAGGTAATATAATAGCAGTTTTTAAAAAAATCTATGAAATGACCCATCTAAAATAGTTAAAGACTGAAAACTGATGGAGTGAAAAATAAAGATCATTTTAATGCCCTTTTGATAAATTTGATTATTTTTTATAATTCAAGGGCTTTTTAGAAAATTAATATGTAGAATGTGGGCTAACAACCACAGTCCTCAGGATCCGAGGTTTGGTTTTTAATTAGCTGCGGACATCCACATGTGAAACTGCAAAGTTGCCCAAGGTAAAGTGGTAAGCCTGAGTGAGGCAGCCTCAGTCCTAGAGGAAACCCTGCTACTCTTTCAAAACAAAGAAGCTGAGTCTGCTTCAGAACACTGTGCTGAACAGCAGGGATTGCTGGATGGCTTACGAACTCCCGATATGATATGCATCATACCAGTGACACTTAGGAGATTGTTTCAGCAAGAAGTCTATTTTATTTATAAACTTCACTGCAATATCATCAATGGCAACATTAGAAAATGGAAAGCTAATGACATTAGGATGAGACATCCACATTCTGCTCACTGTGCTCCTCATCACTCTAATGCCAAATCTAACAAATGGAAGATCTGTGTGGTAACTAAATACAACAAACAAAAACCCAGCAGATTGTAAATCTAGAAAAGTATCAATTGATCACTTGACAAAGTTATTAGAGACTATTTTGCTGAGAAATCCAATAAGCTGTATTAGAGAACCAGTTTCTTTTATAAGAAAAGAAAAAAAAAAGGAGGAGTAATGTTCCTTCTCATCTTTTACTATAGTGAAAAAGCTTGATTATCCTCATAGTTTTTGTTTTCCATTTGTAAAATCACAAGTAGAAGACAACTGAAAGATTAAAAATATTCTTTTTCTAATGCTGCTTTCCTTCTTTTAACAGTCAAAGAATATCATAAACACTGCATAATACCAAATATTAGAAATCAATGCTTTTCACAAATACTTGGTTGTCTACCTGCAGATATAGCCTTTAATATTTAGCCCTCATTTATTTGATATCATGACCAATATTTTTCTAAGAATGAAATATTTGTCAGTGAATTTTTTTTTTTACTACAGCTTTACTACAGCAAAGGCAGAATCCATGTTTAAGTGATTACTGTATATTGTGACTTGGTTATCTGCAGGGTGTCTGCATGGTACTCCAGCTATTTAAAGCCAGTAAAAAGATTACAGCTCACACTAACTGGATTTCCACAGCTCCCTATCATTCAGCTTGAATTCCTCATAGGCAGATTAAAAGGAGCGAGGCAAACAATAGTCTTTCAAAAATACAAGACAGCCATTTTAAAAAGAAATAAATAATAAGTATCTTTTATGGTCTAAACAGCAACACAATCATAAAAGGATGCAGTCATATGAAAATAAACTTTAAATATACAATAAAATTATGTGTATAAAGATAAATGGTATTGGCTTATAATGAATATAAATCAAGAAACTAACACTAACAGAGAATTAGAGTCAAAGATGTCTAGGTCTGGCATCAGCTCAGAATTGGAAGGACCTGGGTAATCACTGAGTTTATTCTCCTACTGCATATGGCAGATAGATTGATTTCAAAGAATTAAGCCAACTATTGGCCAATTATCAAAATAACTTGACATGTATCCACTCTCTACACGTCTCCTACCTTCCCTCCCTACAAATGATTAAATGACTTCCCAACACAAACCCTTCCATATTCATATTGTCTCTGTTACTTACATACCCCTGTGAAGTAGCTGCTTACTGGGGCCACATTCCAGAAGGAAAACAAGACGTAGAGAGATTGAGAGAAAGCACTCAACTAATAGATGAAAGAATGAACATGGAGCCAAGCCTCTAAGACACTGCGCATGAGCTATTAAACAAGGTGGAATATTGAGCTCCTGTCTCAACTCCTGCACTCATCACATGGATAAATCTCGTTTACACTCTGTCTCCCACATAATATTTAAACAGTTCTCTAACCTATATCCTCAGTGTCTCTACATTTTCATCCTGTATTCAACATCTAGGAAGATTCTAAAGCTAAGTCACATTAAAATCAAAGTGATAACATTCCTTCTTTTCAGCTGCCACTAGCTGAAAGGCTTCATCATTACTTGCAATACTACTTACACCAAGATTCCTAAATGGTCTCTGGGCTATCAATCCAGACTGTTTTCCTTAGTGCTGCTTCTGTGATAGAAAATCCCTCAATCAAAACTCCTGCAGCACTTCCTTTTGTAGCCTCCTTTATTTTATTTTTTTAACCAGAGTGATCTGAAGATTTCAAAAAGAAAGGTATACCTTAAAACAAACCTTGTATTTGCATAGAGTTTTATAAAGAAAACCCGAAGAAGAATGGGTAAAAAGTAAATAAATGAGGGCACATGACCTTAGGAAGAGAGGTGGCAGAAGAGGCTTTACTGCAGACATGCTATTTTATATAACATTATGTGAGAATGTCATTTACCGAGAAAGGGCATGGGAAAACAGAGAGAAAAAGAAAGCAGAAAAGAAAAAAGGAAAACCAACAATGTTTCCAAAGGAATCTTCTAGTTTTTTAGTACTTAACACTGAAATGCTAATTTTACCTTAAATGTGGGGCAGAAATTTATAAAAATGTTTTCATAACACTCCTTGATCCCTCTTGCCTTATTTTTGTTTTTTATGCTTCCATTTCCTAGATCCTTTTCCTACTAGTACTTCTGTGTTCTTCCACATACTTTGGTATCTTGGAACACTTCAAGAAAACCTTCCCTGATTGTCTGATTTGGGGTTGGCTGTCTGTGTCTTCAACACACATCCCTAATATAATAGACATCTCTGTCACAGTACTTATACTATATTGTTTCATTATTTGTGTGTCTGACCCTAACTAGACAGATCTTTCTTAAGATCAAAGACCGTGTCTTATTCATCTTTGCAATCTCCAGTAAGTACAATAGTGCCAGACTTGTTTTAACACCATCCACAGTAATCCATAGCACAATGCACTTATCTTTGTTGTGGCCCATGGATCGGATCCAGTAGTCACTGGGACTTGATTGTGCCATATGGGAAGTATTGCTTTGGTCACTGTAGCCTCCCCTTATGCAAGTCTCTAAAATTGTCTATTTGTGGTAAAATACCTAAAAAGTTATAAAACAAAGATGACTTGAAAATCTCCAGACAAGAACACTCCTGAATTGTACGCTCACACATCTTTCTACCTATTTTATTCCCCCCCTCTTGAATATTCCAAAAATTCTATGAAGTCAGCAAGTCAAAGACCTAAGTATGATCTTCCCTTACATCATGACTTCTTCTGAAGTAAAGCTATCACAGGAAAATGTAACACCAACACTCTGGTGATACAGACCAGAAATCTAACAATTACTTTTAATATCGTCAACTGACTGCCATTAATGTTTCTAGTCTGCATCTGTATGTGTTCATTGCCAAGTCCCTAGACCAAGATACTATTACCTCTCTCCAAGATTGCTATGCTACTTATCTGGCTTCTCTTCAAGTAGTCTTATCTCCCTGCAATCCTTATTCCATACTGCAGCTGGAGTGATCTTTTCAAAACACTAATCTGATCATGTCACCCATCAGATTAAAACACTTCAAAGGTATCCTGTTACACTTAAGATAGAGAACAAAATCCTTAACCTAGTTTACAAGACCCTGCAGAAGTAAGCCCTGTTTCTTTGACCCCACTTCAGACTCTGGTTTTCCTCTCTGTTCTAGCCATTATGATTATTTCTACCCCCTATTCTTACTAGTTTCCAGCTAATCCCAAGAAGGCTTTTTTTTCCCCTTAAGATAATGTTTCCTCGATATATTTTAAAACTGTTCGTAATTTATCTTATTTCTCTGTGTGTATATATGTGTATATATAATATATATTTATCACAAAATCAAAACCCATAATATATAAACAGAAGCTCAATAAGGCAAAAAAAACTGCCCAAACAATGCAACATAAGACATAAACCCTACAAAATACTATCGAGCTCACTTCGTGTTGTTCATCTGCAGCTGGGCAGGGTGCCTGCCCTTAAGTGAAGTTTGGATACCCGGTGAGACTCCCTTGGAGAAAACTAATTTTTCTTTTGCAATCAGATGTCAGTTGAAGATAGCTTCTAGGTAAGGGAGGAGAGTCAGTGTTCACTTCCCCCTTTCACTAACATAATCTGACGTGTTTTGAACCCTCCAGACTCCGTGAAGAGTGCTCCAGTCCCAGTGAGTTCTATGTATGTGGGTCAGTTCTCACTGTTTCCTTCATGTCACAGTAGTTTGATGAAGACATCCCATTTAGGATTGGCTGTTTAAAAAATCTCTCATTCGTTGCATTTTGTTCAGTTATGGGTCTCTGTGTTAGTTCCCACTGACCACAACAGGGAGTTTTTCTGATGATGGTTGAGCAAGACACTAATCAGTGGATAACGCAGAATGTTGTTAGGGGTTTTTTTATTTCTATGTTCCTTTAGCATAACAATAGTATCTGGTTTTCCCCTAGGCCCATGGTCTATCTAGTTTTAGGTTCTTGAAAACTCCAGAAATGTCAGGCATAGGTTCCATCTCCAAGCAGAATGGTAGGTTACTCCCACTACTTTTCTAGAACTATTAAGCCAGCATTTCTTGCAGGCAGGTCACCACTATAGACTAGAGGATTTGTTCCTGACTTGGTGTTTACCCTTCTCCTCTGGCAGTACAGAGCACCATGAGCATTAGTCTATAGGGGTGAAGGCTCTAGTCAGGCAACACCTAAACTTCAATTGTGTTCAATGAGAAGAGTAAGCGCTGTCTTCAGCAACTGGAGATTACCATCAGTGAAAAGCAAGCAACAACCATGGCAATAGCCTAGATATTAGGGGTTTTCCACAGGGCCCCTTTGGCCTTATATTCCCAATCTGTAGGCTGTCGTTCTGTTCTGATGACAGTGTTCTTTGCTTTACAGAAGCTTTTCAGTTTCATGAGATCCCATTTTTTGATTGTTGCTCTTAGAGCCTGTGCTGTTGGTATTCTGTTCAGAAAGTTGTCTCCTGTGTCAATGAGTTCAAGGCTCTTTCCTACTTTTTCTTCTAAGCAGTTTAGTGTGTCTAGTTTCATATTGAGGTCTTTGATCCACTTGGACTTTAGTTTTGTGCAGGGTGATAAGTATGGATCTATTTGCATTTTTCTACATTTAGACTGCCAGTTAAATATTAGACATATAATATAGGATAAATATACTAAAATCTGTACACCTAAAGAAACTAATCAAGAAGGCAGACTCTGGCTAAGATGCCAGACAGGCAAAGTGGATGGACATCAGAAGAGGGAGAAAACAGGAGCCTGCCACAGAGGACCTCTGAAAGGCTCTACCCTGCAGGATATCAAAGCAGATGCTGAGACTTATGGCCAGCCTTTTGGTAGAGTGCATGGAATCTTATGAAAGAAGTGGGAAATAGTAAGACCTGGAGAGGATAGGAGCTCCACAGGGAGAGCAACAGAACCAAAAATTCTGGGCCTAGGGGTCTTTTCTGAGACTGATACTCCAACCAAGGACCATTCATGGAGATAACCTAGAACCCTAGCACAGATGTCACCCATGGCATTTTAGTGTTCAAGTGGGTTCCACAGTAATGGGAACAGGGAATGTCTCTGACATGAACTGATTGGCCTGCTGTTTGATCATCCCCCCTTGAGGGGGGAGCAGCCTTACCATGCTACAGAAGAAGACAATGCAGCCAGTCCTGATGAGACCTGATAACTAGGATCAGAAGGAAGGGGAGGAAGACCTCCCCTATCAGTGGACTGTGGGAGGGTCATGGGTGGAGAATGGGAGGGAGGGTGGGAATGGGAGAGGAAGAGGGAGGGAGCTACAGGGGCCATACAAACTGAATAAATTGTAATTATTAAAAATAAAAATTAAAAGGAAGAAGAAGAACAAAAATGCTTGTCTTCTTTAGTCATCAGGATAATGCAAACTGCAACAACTTTGAGATTTCATCTCACACTGGTCAGAATTACTAAGATTAAAAATCTCAAGTTACAGCACATGCTGGTGAGTATGAGGAGATAGGGGATCACTTTTCCATTGCTGGTGGAGTATAATCCATTTTAGAAATCAATACGGTGCTTTCTCAGAAAACTGCAAATATCTCTTCCTCAAGACTTTTCTATACCTCTCCTGGGTATATACCCAAAAGGCGCTCTATCATACAACAAGAACACTTCCTCACCTATGTTCATAGAAGATTTATTCATAATAGTTAGAATCTGGAAACCACCTAGATGTCCTTCAACCAAAGAATGGATAAAGTGAATTGTGGCACATTTACAAAGTAGAGTACTTCTCAGCTATTAAAAACAAGGAAAACATGAAATTTGCAGGCAAATGGATGGAAATAGAAGAGCTCATTATGCGTAAGGTAACCTAGACCCTGAAAGACAGACATTGTATGTGCTCACTTATAAGTAGATTTTAGCCATATAGTGCAGGATAAACATAGTAGCAGAGACACAAAGACGATTAGTAATAAGAACATCCAAGTCAGGAAACATAAATCTCACTTGGAAGGGGAAATAGAATGGACAGAGGCAGTGTTTGAAGAGAGAGAACAAGGTAGGAGAGAGGCCTCAGAGAAGTGTTTGGGGACCTGGGGAGAGCAGCAGCAAAAGAACAGATGGCCAGTACAGTAAAGAGAAAAATTGGGTGTGGCCATCTCTGTGATCCTTAGACATGAGTTTTGTGCAGTTATAGATATGGATCAATTTATATTTTTCTATTATATAGACATCCACTTAGGCATGCACCTTTTGTTGAAGATAGTGTCTTCTTTCCATTGTATGGTTTTGGCTTCCTTGTCAAAAAATCAAGTATTGCTATGTGTATGCATTTATTTCTGTGTCTTGCGTTGATCCACCAGTTTGTTTATATGACAGTATCATACAGTTTTTATTACTATTGCTCTAAAGAATAGCTTGATGTCAGGGATGGAGATACCTCCAAAGTTCTTTTATTGTATAGGATTGTTTAGCTATTCTGTGTTTTTTGTTTTTCCAAATGAAATTTAGAATTGTTCTTTCAAAGCCTGTAAAAAACTGTGTTGCTATTTTGATGAGGATTGCCATGGAGACTATAGATTGGTTTTGGTAAGATGGCCATTGTTATTAGGTTAAGCCTATGGATCTATGAGCATGGGACATATTTCCATCTTCTGACATCTTCTGCAATTTCTTCGTTGAGAGACTTGAAGTTCTTGACATACAGGACTTTGCCTTGCTTGGTTAGAGACACACCAACATACTTTATATTATTTGTGGCTATTGTGCAGGATGTAGTTTTCCTAATTTCTTTCTCAGTCCATTTGTCATTTGTATACAGGAGGACTACTGATTTCTTTTTAAGTTAATCTTGTACCCAGCCACTTTGCTGAAGGTGTTTATCTGCTGGAAGAGTTCTCTGGTGTATTTTTGGAGTTCTTTACACGTACTATCATATCATCTGCAAATAGTAATACTTTGACTTCTTCCTTTTTCCCTTTATCTCCTTTACTTGTCCTATTGCTCTAGCTAGAACTTCAAGTACTATATTGAAGAGATATGGAGAGAGTAGGCAGCCTTGTCTTGTGCCTGATTTCTGTGGAATTTCTTTGAGTTTCTCTCCATTTAATTTGATGTTGGCTGTAGGCCTGCTATATATAGCCTTTATTATGTTTAGGTATGAACCTTGTACACCTGATCTCTCCAAGACTTTCATCATGAAGGGTGTTGGTTGTGTCAAAGGCTTTCTTCTGCATCTAATGAGATGATCATGTGGGTTTTATTTTTCCTTTGAGTTTGTTTATATGGTAGATTACACTCATTGATTTTTGTATGATGAACCATGCATCCCTTGCATGTTTGAATCCTTGCTTGCATCCCTGCGTTGAATCCTACTTGATCATGGTGGAAGATGTAATTGATGTGATGATGTAATTAGATTCGGTTTTGCAAGTATTTTATTGAGTATTTTTGCATGAATGTTCATGAGTGAAAGTAGTCTGAAATTCTCTTTGTTGAGTCTTTGTGTGATTTAGGTATTAGGGTGGCTGGCTTCATAGACTAAGTGACAATGTTTCTTCTGTTTATATATTTTTTGAAATAGTTTGAAGAGTATTGGAATTAATTCTTCTTTCAAGATGTGATACAATAATGTGCTAAAACCATCTGGCCCTGGTTTTTGTTTTTGTTTGTTTGTTTGGTTTGGTTTTGTTTGTTTGTTTTTTAATTATTAATTACACTTTATTTACTTTGTATCCCGCCCTCCTCCTGTCCCAATCCTTCCCTTCCTCCATGTTCTGCATGCATGCCCCTCCCCAAGTCCACTGATAGAGGAGGTCTTCTTTTCCTTCCTTGTAATCCTAGTCAATTAGGTCTCATCAGGAGTGGCTGCATTGTCTTCTTCTGTGGCCTAGTAATGCTGCTTCCCCCTCAGGGAGACATAATTAAAGAGCAGGTCAACCACAAAAAAAGTAACAGAACCAAAAAATCTGAGCACAGGGGTCTTTCCTGAGACTGATACTCCAACCAAGGACTTTGCATGGAGATAACCTAAGACCCCTGCACAGATGTAGCCCATGGAAGTTCAATATCCAAGTGGGATCCATTGTAATAAGAACAGGGACTGCCTCTGACATGAACTGTTTTTTTTTTTTTTTTTGATGATAGGCTTTTGATGAGTGCTTCTATTTCCGCAGGGGTTAGAGGATGATTTAAACTGTTTACCTGATCTTGATTTAACTTTGGTAGGGGATACCTATCAAGAAAATCTCTCATTTTTTTTAGATTTTCCAATTTTGTATAATACAATCTTTGAAGTAAGACCTAATGATTTTTTTAATTTCCTCATTATCTGTTGTGATGTCTCTGTTTTCATTTCTGATTTTGTTAATTTTGATACTCTCCCTCTGACTTTTAGTTAGTATGGCAAAGGATGTATCTATCTTGTTGGTTTTCTCAAAGAACCAATTTTTGGTTTTATTGACTTTTTTGTATTGTTCTCTTTGTTTCTATTTATTGAGTTTTATTATTTCCTGTGGTGTACTCCTCTTTGGTGTGCTTGCTTCTTTCTGTTCTAAAGCTTTTAGGTATGCTGTTAAGTTGCTAGTATGAGATCTCTCTAATTTCTTTATGAAGGCATTTAGTGCCATGAACTTTCCTCTTAGCACTGCTTTCATTGTGTTAAATAAATTTGGGTATGTTTTGCCTTCATTCTCACTGAATACTAGGAAGTCTTTAATTTCTTTCTTTATTTCATTTCTGACCTAGTGGTCACTGAGTAGGGAGTTGTTAAGTTTCCATGAGTTCATAGGTTTTCTGTTGTTGCATTCCTGCTTTAATCCATAGTGGTCTGATAAGATATAAAGAATTAATTTCAATGTTCTTGTATCTGCTAAAGCTTGCTCTGTGACAAAGTATATGGTCAATTTTGAAGAAGTTTCCATGAAGTGCTGAGAAGAAGGTATATTCTTTTGTGTTTGGGTGAAATGTCCTGTAGATATGTTAGGTCTACTTGAAATCTGTTAGCTTCATTATTTCCCCATTTATTTTCTTTCTCCATGATCTGTCCTTTGGAAAGAGTGGGGTATTGAAGTTTCCCATCTTTAATGTGTGTACTTTGATGTGTGATTTAAGTTTTAGTAACATTTCTTTTAAGAATGTGGGTGTCAAGTGGCTTACATAGTGATGGGAAGAGGGAATGCCTCTGACATACCAGACCACAGAAGAAGACAATGCAGCCATTCCTGATGTGATCTGATAGACTAAGATCAGAAGGAAGGAGAGGAGGACCTCCCCTATCAGTGGATGTGGAGAGGAGCATGCATGTAGAAAGGGGAGATAGGGTGGGATCAGAAGGGGAGGAGGGAGGGGCTTATGGGGGGATACAAAATGAAAAGTGTAATTAATAATAATAAAAAAAGAAAAAAAAAAGAATGTGGGTGTCCTTTCATTTAAGACACAGATATTCAGAATTGAGACATCATCTTAGTACATTTTTCCTTTGATGAATATGAAGTGTCCTTCCCCATCTCTTTTGATTAATTCTGGTTGAATATTTTATCACATACTTGAATGGCTATGCCAGCTTGCTTCTTGGGTCCATTTGCTTGGAAAAACTTTTTCTATCCCTTTACTCTGAGGTAATGTCTATCTTTATTGGTGCGGTGTGTTTCTTGTATGCAGCAGGATGATGGTCCTGTTTACACATCCATTCCATTAACCTGTGATTTTCTATTGGGGAATTGAGGCCACTGATGTTGAGAGATATTACTAGTGGTTGTTACTTTCTGTTATTTGGATGTTGGTGGTGGTATGATGTGTGTGTGCATGCCCACCTGCACATATGTGGCATGTGTGCTTCAATTCTTTTGGTTTTGATGATGGGGGTTATTTATTTCCTGTGTTTTCCTGGTTGCATCTGGCCTCCTTGGGTTGGAGTTTTCCTCCTAGTGTCTTCTGTAGGGCTGGATTTATGGGTAGGTGCTGTTTAAATTTGTTTTTGTCATAGAATATCTTGTTTTCTCCCTCTATGGTGATTAAAAGTTTTGTTGGGTATTGTAGTTGGAGCTAGCATCTGTGGTCTCTTAGTGTCTGTACATCTGTGCAGGCCCTTCTGGCGTTTAGAGTTTTTGGTGAGAACTCAGATGCAATTCTGATAGGTTTACCTTTTCCTGTGACTTTTTCCCTTGCAGGTTCTAATATTCTCTCATTGTTCTGTACATTTAGTGTTCTGATTACTATGCGACAGGAGGATTTTCTTTTCTGGTCCAATCTATTTGGTGTTCTCTAAGCCTCTGTATGTGTATAGGCATCTCTTTCTTCAGGTTGGGGAAGTTTTCTTCTATGATTTTGTTGAAAATATTTTCTGGGCCTTGGAGATGGGAATCTTCTTCTGTCCCAATTATTCTCAGTTTTGGTCTTTTCATCCTATCCCAGATTTCTTGGATGTCTTGTGTCAGGAGCTTTTTAGAATTAACATTTTCTTTCACTGATGTATCGAATTCTTCGATTGTATCTTCTACACCTGAGATTCTCTCTTCCATCTCTTGTATTCTGTTGGTGATACTTATGTCAGTAGTCCCTATACTCTTCCCTAGGTTTTCCAACTAGAGGAGTGGCTCAGATTGTGTTTTCCTTATTGCTACTAATTCCATTTTTAGGTCTTAAACATCTTCATTCATTTCCTTCTCCTATTTGATTATATTTTCCTTTAGTTCCTTAAGGGATTTTTTAAATTCTTTTACCTGTTTGATAGTATTTCGTTGAGAGATTTATTTTCCTTCTTTAAGGCCTCTATCATTTGCGTAAACCAGATTTATTAACCCCAGCAGTCTGGGAGGCAGAGGCAGGCAGACAGCTGGGAGTTCGAGAATAGCCTGGTCTATAAATGTAGTCCACGACAACCAAAGATACACAGAGAAACCCTGTTTCAAATATATATATATATATTATTTTTTTCTTGTGCTTCGGGTGAGGTAGTATCTCCAAAGCTTGCTATGGTAGGACTGCTGGCTTCCAATGGTGTCATATGGCCCTGAGTTTTGTTGCTTGTATTCTTACACTGGCTTCAAACGATCTATCGGTTGTCTCTGGTGTAAGCAGGCCTGGTGGTTCCTCCATTGAGTTCACTATCTGTGTCCTAGGAGGGCCAGGGAGATAAGGAGCAGGTGGAGATAACTGCAAGCCAAATGCTGCTCTGGCAAAGCACCACATTATGCATTTCTTATGCTTTTCATTTACCACTACTGAAAATGTATTTATACAATTCTATAATTGCTTTTTTCCTACACATATAGAGACCTGACATTATTACTGTTATTAATTAGAATGGAACAAATTTCCACCATTTAAGTGTCTGGGACAGTAAGTACTTAATATTTAAAGACGGGGTGTCAAAGGAGAAAGACATCAGTTAGGTAGTAATAACTATGCAACACTAACCAATGTCCTTGCATATGGAAAAAGTAAACTGTTTAGCAGCATTATTAGTTTCTTGAAAGGAGCATAATAATTGTAGTTTCAGGTGACTTTAAGGCTCCACTTTCTTCTTCCAATCCCAGATTATATTCCTTTTCATTCAAGACCAGAAGAATAATTTTCCACTACCAAAATGAAATATACTTCATAAAGACTCTTTATTCTATCACTCCTATTTTTACAGTTAAAGACTACAAAACCCAAAGATCTTAGGTATGCAGCTCAAGTTGATGTAAGAGTCAGGTTGTGCACTTATACTTGTATCTACAACATTAAAGCAAAACATGAACTTTTTTTGTGAAAGAGAAAGTAGTCACATTATAAATTTATAATAGTCTAGCAATACAGTAAGTATATGCAAGTTTGTCCAGCTTGTGAAAATATCATAATATTAATTATAGTGCCAAAAGACTATCTGAATATTTCTGAATATTGTACACTTACAAATTGTAAAGTTCTTTTAAAAAATTTATTTGTATATGTGTGCACGCACACATCTGGTGATCACAAGGATTAGGTCCTCTCCTTTCTCCACGTGTATTCTGGAAATCAAACTAAACAAGTGTCTTTACTTATGGCGCCTTCTCTCCAGCCCCCGAATGCCTAGTTCTTTTTTTTTTTTTATCAGTTACATTTTATTAACTCTGTATCCCAGCCATGTCCCGATCCCTCATTCCCTCCCAGTCCCTCCCTACCTCCCTCCCTCATCTCCACCGTGCCCCTTTCCAAGTCCACTGATGGGGGGGACCTCCTCCCCATTCATCTGATCCTGTTTTATCAGGTATCTTCAGGACCTAGTTCTTAACAGAATGATTAATCTAATAGGAACTACTTAAATATTACTAAAAGTAGAACTCATATGAAATTTCTAACATTATTACCATGTGAGGTTGTAAATACACTTAACAGCCAGCTATTTTTAGGTATCTGAAATTCCAAGTACAGTTCTTGTAAGCCACTCAAGGCATGAACAACTACTCCCTCCCCTACTTTTTTTGAGGTCCATAATGGAAGTGCCAGACCCTCAGGGCTGGAGAGTGGCCAGGCCCCACCTACAGAGAAAAAAAAAAAAACAAAAAACGAAGATCAGACCACAAAATCCCACCAATCCTTGAGCTTACCCCAAGATCATGCCATATAATCCCTCCAATTCCAGGCCACTTCCACCTCGAGAAACACTATATAAAGCCTGCCTCCAGCTCAGATCTTTGCTGTTTCTCACCCTGGCAAAACAGCCAATCTCCTGTCTTTCTCAATAAATCAACTGTGTGAGGTCTGCTGTACTATATGACTGTGATATTCCTAGACTGCCAGCATACATTTCTCCTCTTAGATATAATGTTTACAGCTCTGGAATCATGTAGACATAAATTACGATGAGTTCAAGAACAGAAAGACAGTGAGGTACATATACCAGTAAAAATCGAGCTACATATACCAGAAAGTGAAGCACTATTTTTGAAACACATAATAGCAATAATAATAATAATAATAACAACGAAGAAGAAGAAGAAGAAGAAGAAGAAGAAGAAGAAGAAGGAGAAGGAGAAGGAGAAGGAGAAGGAGAAGGAGAAGGAGAAGGAGAAGGAGAAGGAGAAGGAGAAGGAGAAGGAGAAGGAGAAGGAGAAGGAGAAGGAGAAGGAGAAGGAGAAGGAGAAGGAGAAGGAGAAGGAGAAGGAGAAGGAGAAGGAGAAGGAGAAGGAGAAGGAGAAGTAGTAAGTGGTTTTATGGTGAATAGCACACTACTTTTTGAAATGCCTTAATTTACTTTATAGAATAGAAAGAAAGAATAGAAAATTTGTTCTCCTGATACTGTGGTATATGGAAAAAAGATGTAAATTCCTATTCTAAACATGGTAAGTACATAATCTGGATTAACTCTTTCTCACTAAGTCTTGCTGGAGGTTGACTATTCCTTATCAGAAATGCTAGAGAGCAGAAGTTTTTAAGTTTTTATTTTAGAATATTTACATATTTAAAGGGAACATATTTTATATAAAACTATTAGTATACCACCAATTTGACCACGACTAGTCTCATGATGTTAGGTATGGAACTTTTCTACTTGTGGCATCAATGTAAGCACTCAAAACATTTCAGAACTTGGAGTATTTTAGCTTGAGATTTACAGAGCTGGAAAAAATATTGTGAAAAAAAAAACAGGGCTTCAACTGCTGAAACTAGATTAAAATTATGCTAATTATACTCCAAGGCAATAGAAATAAATCCATCGAGGCTATATACAATGAAGTTACAGTCTGTACAAATAACTAAATTGGGTAAAGAGGATTACAATGAAATTTAGAATCGGTAGAGAAAAGGAAATCATAAACAGAACATAAAAAAATACAGTTGAATTGAAAATATATAAGGAGAAAAATATAAAATGTTGTAATACGGGAAAGTAAAAACTCAACAATAGTGAATTGCAGCTCACACAATAAAGGAGCTTAGCAGAAAGTAAGCTGAAAGCTAAAGCAAGACACACACAATTATAGTAAAACTAAAGACATGGTAAATACATTAAAGCTACTAAAGGAACTATTATGAAGAAAAGCAGTCAAATTATTTTTGAAGTAGCTATATGCTAATATAATGTTCTCAAGTAACTACGTCAACAGAAAATAAAATTCTTTGAAGTACTAAAACTTGAAAATATGTCAACTTATAATTAATTGCACACAGACAACTTTCTAATAATAAAAAGGACTATGTAGATGGCTCAGTGAGTGAAACACTTTCAGCACATGCTCGGATATATATTTGAATCCTCAGAGATCATTTAAAAAGCTAAACCCAGTCGTGCATATCTGTAATCACAATGTTATTGCCTCAAGATAAGAGATGGAGAATCACTGGAAGCTTGTGGACTGAACAGCTTAGTTTACAAAGCAACAAAAACAAAGCCTATCTCAAATATGGTAAACACACATTCACATGCAGGAGAAGCAGACAAACAGATAAAGAAAGCGACAGAGAGAGCAAAAATAAAAGTGAACAAATGACATTTTCTGACAAAATTTTAAAATATGAATTTTGAAAAATAAAACACTCTTCAGACTATGGAAAAATAATCTTGTAAAGGTGACAGATAACAAGAGAAGAAAAGTAATAAAAACAGTGAAAATGCAGAAAACCTAATTTTCCCAAAATAACAAAATTTCTTTGTAAATGTAAAATGTAATCTCTTAAAAATATTAAAATACACTTGCCAATTGATATCAATAACATCATCCAGCAATGTTTGTATACATTGTCCATTGTATACAAATTATATATACTTTAACATATAAAATATTAAATACATATAGTATATAGTATACTTCGATAACAGTATACTTAATATAATATATATATATACTTTAACATTTTATATATATATATGTGTACATATATATGTAAAGTATGTATATATATGTGTGTGTGTGTTTGTGTGGTGTGTGTATCGCAGACTGGTGAAAATGGTTCAGATGAAAAAGATGTTGTCTTCTAAGCCTGATGACCTGACTTCAATTCCTAGGACACAGGATCGAAAAAGATAGCAACTCCTGCAAGTTATACTCTAACCTTCACACACGGACACACACACACCTTGACATACAAATGACCAAAGATACATATGTACATATATACAAAAATTAAAACTGTAATAAAAATTTAAAACTCTAAAATGGAGAAAGAGAATATTTATCAGTAATCAACCACAGGCATAGCATGCAAAAGGTCTTGTTCTTGACTCCCAAACTACAAGAAAACAAGCAAACAAACAAGACCTACAACACACAGTAGAGGATTAAAGGCTTATATTATGGTAACATTCTCACTTTCCAACTGAATATCAGACACCATGTGCAAACTAGACTACAAAGAAATGATTACAAAATAAATAAAAAACTGGCAAAGAAATAATTTTTTTCCAAATATTTGAAGATTTGGGCTGGTGAGGTAGTTCAACTGCAGAGTGCCAGCCTAGAATGCAGAAAGCCCTGGGTTTGGTTTCCCAGCCCAGAATAAAACTGATTATGGTATAGCAGACCTTTAACCTCAGCACATGGAAGATCAAAGGAGAATAAGAAGTTCAAGGCCCCTCTAATAAAAACCACTGGGAAGGCTTTGATGTCTGCACCCAGGTCCCTGGTGTCCATTAAAGGTGCTGCCAGGGAGAATGTAGAGAAAGGGGAACCCTCCTCCATTGCTGGTCGGAGTGCGAACTTGTACAACCACTTTGGAAATCAATCTGGCACTTTCTCAGACAGTAGGGAATAGTGCTACCTCAAGATCCAGCTAACCACTCCTAGGCATATATCCAAAAGATGCTCCATCATACAACAAGGACATTTGCTCTGAACATAGTTGAGCAGGCGTCCTTGTTGCATGAGAGAAACTTGCTCAACTATGTTCAGAGCAAATGTCTTTGCTGTATGATGGAGCATTTTTCTGCTATATGTTCAACTATGTTCAGAGTAGCTTTATTAATAAGAGCCAGAATCTGGAAACAACCTAGATGCCCTCAACAAAAGAGACTTCCCAAAGTAAATAGATGGATGGATGGATGGATGGATGAAAATGAACTATAGATATTAATCAGACATTGATTTGTCAGCTTCAAAATCATGTATCTGTAATTTATTAGTTAATCTCTTTTCTTTTAGGTTAAATTAAGATTAATTTCTGATTAATATTGAAGCTACAATAATTAGTTGATAGATGAAATTTAAACATCTTAATTTACAGATTAAATAAATGAACAGTGATTTGACAATTTGTTATTTATCAATGTTAGCTAAGTATAATTATTTTATTAGTAATTACATTGTAAATAATTTTACTTATACAAAAGTACATTCATTTTCAAAATCTTATATCTACTAATTTCTGGTTTTGGACTCACCTCTTGTTTTTGTTTTGTTTTTAAGCAAAGACTGCTTTAAAATATGACAATTAAATTGGTTTTCAGTGATAGTTTCAAGTGGCCTTTCAACAATCCGCATGTCTCTCTCTTTGTGTGTGCCTGGCCGGGCTAGCACTTGCTATGTGGACTAAGCTTGTATCTAACTTACAGTGACCATCCTGTCTCTGTTCCCAGTGCTAGAATGCCAGGCTTTTGCCACTACTCCCAGCTCAATCCACTACTTCTGACTTCCTCCCTGTGCTGACCAACAATGACCTTAACTGATCCATCATATGTTTATGTTTTACTCCAATCTGTTCCATTTTGGAGATGTCACTCCACTGGCCACCAAACTGGAAAAAAAGCTGAAGAGAAATAGATAAACTTGAATTACTTTTAAATCTTAGTAAGACTGCACCTATTTGGTTTAGCATAATTCATATCTGAGATAATCAAAGTGCTGTACAGTGAGATAAAAATTAGACCTATAATGGGTGACTCATGAGTGACACCTTATGTTTTGGAGAGCTGCTTCTAAGTTTGTAAAAGACTTGTCTGGCATTCCAAGTTTATTCCCTTTACATTCCCTAACAATAATGCAGAAGCTTCAAAGCCATATATAAGCTAGGCGTGGTAGTGCATGCCTGTGATCCCAACACTTAGGGAGGCAGAAGCAGCTAGATCTCTATGAGTTCAAGTCCAGCCTGGTCTACAAAGTGAGTTCAGGACAGCCAGGGCTATACAGAGAGAAAGAAAAACAAAACAAAACAAAACAAAACAAAACAAAACAAAACAAAGCAGATTCCACAGGGAACCACTGCTTACTCGCTTGCTCCCATGATTTGCTCATTTTGCTTTCCTATACCAACCAAGGATTACTTGCCTAAGGGTGGCGCTCCCCGAAATGAGCTGGGTCCTTCAACAAGGATCATTAATCAAGAAAATCCCTCCTGGACATGCCCAAGGCTACTATGATGGAGGATTTCTCAACTGAGGCTCTTTCGCCCCAGGTGGCTCTAGTTTGTGTCAAGTTGATAAAAACTAATTAGCACATAACTGAGGACCTGGTAATTACAGAACTAATCACGTTAGCCAATCATTTATTAAGCAAGCATGATGGTATACATCTACAATCCCAAGACATCAGGATCCTAAGGCAAGAGAATCACAACCCCAGGCTTGCCTGATTACTAATAAAAATGCCATTTATTGAGATCCTACTACACAATATAGGCTTCTTACAAATACTGTTCCTGATATTTACAAATTTTCACCTACTATGATCCCCATCTAATGAAAAACATAACTAGGCGGTACGCATGGTGGCACATGTCCGTAATCTCTGCACTGAGGCAGGGTTAAAATAAAACAGAAAGATCCTGAATTCCAGGCAAGCCTATTTTATATTAACAGAGAATGTAAAAAAGAAGAAAGGAAGGAAGGAAGGGAAGGAGGGAGGGAGCAGGCAGGCAGGCAGGCAAAAGGGATAGAAGAAAAGGAAGGCAATAACTCCCCTCATCAGGAAAGATTTAAAATACTGATATGACGAAATGAAATTAGTGGATATCCTACTTTGGTCATTTCCCTCCTATGAAATATTTTTAAACTATAAATTATTGATAATTGTTATGAAGACAGGCAGCACTTTTTCATAAATATGCAAGTGAAATTTGTCGAGCAAAGTTCCAGTTTCACTACCTACAACAGAAGAAACCAGTTTCAGATCTGTTAGACAATTCACATCCAAATTCTTGTTCCACAAATGCATTTGCTTTGTCAGTTACATAAGCTACTAGTGACATGTCACTGCTTCTCTTATCAATGAATTTGTCACAGAATGCCTTTGGCAAAAACTCCTATGTATTTCTGAGTCATGATTTTGCACCAAAGCACAAGGAGTCAGAATTTGAAGAGTTGTTGATTCTACAGGTGCACACGCAAGGCTTTTTCTATTACACTCTAACTTAGAACTTTTCTGTTTACTCTTTTTTTTTTAGATTTATAATGAATATTTTATTTTATCTTTTCTGTTTAGTCTTAAATGGTTATTTCTATACAACATTAATTATACCTCTTGCAAAGAGCCTCACCAAATTTTTTAGAGCTCTCATACTAAAATTTACTGAGAAGTTCAACAGTCCTTTATTTGAATCTCTAGGCTAACTTCTTCATTATTTCTCCATGTCTTCCTGTGACATTCAGAAGGAACACTAAAAGCACTTTCTCATTCTAAGGTAATAGTTCTCAACCTGTGGGTCATGGTCCCTTTGGAGTTCACATATCAAATATCCTTCCTAACAGATATTTACATTACAATTCATAACAGTAGCAAAATTACCGCAATGGGATAGCAACAAAATTATTTTATTGTTGGGGTCACAACAACATGAGGAACTGTATTAAGAAGTCACATCATTGGAAAGGTTGAGAACCGCTGCTCAAAGGCTTTGCAAAGCCAAATAAACCTACAATTCCTACCTTTAAAACCTTCATCAGGCATAATTCATGTAAAATTCCATTGGGCAAAGTATCTAATAATTAAATTGTATTGATATAATGAATAAGAGAACTGTGTAAACCAAGGGAGAACTAATGAAACTTTTGTTTCCTATTTTTGTCATAGTCTTACACCCTTCCTTGATCTCATCTTTTTGAAAAACTAACAAGTTGTTTCAGTTGAACTAAATCTAACACTCAAACTTACATAGTGAGAACAGGGTGGTAATGTTTCCTTATAATGTAAACATATACCCAATATATTGAGACATAGTTATGAAAATCAATAAACAAGAAATTCATAAAAACTTTAATTTGAAAGAGAAGAATGCATGCCTTTCTTTAAAGATAGCTTTGTTTACCTGCTTAACAAAACTGTCAGTAGAAGCTTCTTTTTGTTACAATGACACATGTTCAAGGTGTACTACTTTCTAACCAAACACTTACCCTTCGCCACTGGTGAAAGGCAACAAGATCTCTTTACAAAGTCTCATCTTTTTCAATAAATTTTGCATGAAAACATGTTATCCTGGCACAAAGTTGCCTGCTGTCACATTGGAAGTGTGATAAATGTTTAATGAAAACAACACCACACAGCTTGGTGTCAGACAACAGCTATCACACAGCCCTGCTTTGATCCAAGCAGACACTTAAAAGGAGTTCTAAGCATGCTCTGCACCACAGAACTCCATAACCTATATGCAAATTAGAGAAAATTAGCATAAGTGACTTCCTGCTGCATAAAGAAATAAGAGGTAAGAAAAAATATGACAGGCTTTCTAAGTATGCAACTGCTGTCAAAACTCAGAGTCCAGCTTTCCCAAATCACATCCAACATCTTCTGGGAAACATCAGGTAAAGGGAAAAATAGGCTATCAACAGGAATTTATACATGGAACTCAAAGCTACAAATGCTGGAAGGCTGCCAAGGTAGATGTGTAACATATCCCTAAGTTACGATTATTACATTGTAACACTGTTCTTACTATATACTGCTTTCACATTTACAGCTTTTAAGTACCAAATCCCCATTTTACAGAAGAATCAACTGTATAATCAGAAAGAAGTTCTTAACTTTCTCAGAAAGTATAAAGTTCAAAAAGTTATAATAGATCATGAGAATGTGTAAACTTGAGCTCAAAGGTCTGAGCAAAATATACCAGAAGCCTTAGTGCTTAACCTAGAACAATACCCTGTCTGCTCAGGAACTAATAAAGACAGTGGTGAAAACCTTCCATGGAGCAGATCATGCTTAGGAAAACTAACTGTTCTGCACGAATTCTAACTTTATCCAAATTAACATGACAGCGTTATAATCGATGGCTTGCTCTGTTCTGTGCAGCTGTAACAGAATACCACAGACCTGATAATTTAAAATGAATAGGAACTTACTGACAGAGAGCTTGGAGGCCAGGTAGGCAAACATGGCTGACTGGCTTCTAGAAGGGATTTCTTTATTATCTCATGACAGAAACGTAAATAAATCAAGAGAACACGCCAAAAGGAATCCACAATTCCAATTAACAAATCCTACTTTACCATAACAATGTCAATCCATTTAAGAATAGTTTTCTTGACTTAATCACCTCTTAAAAGACCTCATGTCTCAACAATACTACACCAAATCACCAAATAGCTAACACGTGAATTTGGTGGTCTGGGAGATGTTGGTAAGGAAGCCTAATACACTAACCCATGAGTGACGCTGCTGGGGTACACAATGTTCAGCATCATCATACCATGTTGCAAGTGATGTTACAAATTTCTGAGCACTGTTTCTCAATAACAGTTTGAGATATAAATGACAAGATATCCCCAGTGATATAATAAAGGCACTTTTATCTTGGGGGTGACCAGTAAGTGTCAATTGGACTCAAGGCCTGTTCAATGGAAAGAAATATATTCAATAGAGTACTGTAAACTTACTCAGCTACTTGTGGCTGGAAGATCTCTTCTACAGCCTAGAAGCCAACCTATTACTGCCATTTCACTTAACTAATATAATTTCTAATTTTATTCTAACTATTTCTATGTATACCTACAATTACGTACAGCTATCACACTTCATTGACATTTCTTTTTCACAATAGGTGAGACTACTATTGAGATTCACAAGTAGCCAAAATTCAGAGTGATTATAGGGTGCTAAACCCCCAAAGAGACAGCTTCAACTCAACTATTCCTACTAAGCCTCAGGGAAAAGTGTAGAGGGAGGCAGGGAAGACTGTGACTGTCAGAGGACCAGGAGCCCTGCTGTGTTGTGTCTTCTCACGTCGTCTACATATGAAACAAGTTTTTGTTAAAAACCAAATGTTATAAATGTAATACTTTTAAAGTTAATGTTTTTAAATCTTATTAAAATACAAAACAAGACCAGTATCTTTCTAATATTAATAATTCATAACACATTAAAAGAAAGTTATCTTTTAGTCCCTACAAACTAATAACCTTCCAGTTTCTATTATGTTCCTTAAATCTGCACATAAGCAAAGTAGGCTAACAAAATGAGCAAGGCAACTTATAAATGTACCTTGCTTTGCCACAGTTACACTTTCTTTTCCTTTGTGCTTTATGGATGCTTTAAGTTCCACAGAAAGTATATCATAGAGACTCTAAACTGGGTTGATAAGGCAAAGGTTCTTAGGCCTGAAGAAACATAAGCATGTGATTCATATATGAAGAAGCACCTGTTACTTGGCACAAGTTCAAACACTTGTAATTCGATTGTATATCCAGAATAGACTAATATATCCATCCTAATTATAACAGTCTTGGGTCTTTTTTCTCTCTTCACCTATACATTTTAAAAAGTCATCTGGAAAAAGATGGCAAATAAACAATTAGTAAAATGAATTTAATGATGCTGTAGAAACAACTTGTAAATATAATTAAGTATAAATCTACATAAACAGATAAAATGATGAGGTGGGAAACAAAGACAGAAACAGAGAGGAAGAAAAGAAACAATCTTTCACAAATAACAGAAAGAAAAAAAAACATAGAAAATAATTTCCTCTCCTTAGTTATTTCTAGGAAAGTTTAAGAAAAGTGTATCACTTGATCTCAGCCCTGATTTCTTAGTAATTATGGAGTAGAACAAAAAGAAGACAGCATGTAGTTTGAGAAGTCAGTTTGAATCAGAAACCAAATGACGAGTTAATCCACTGGTGAGTTCAACTGAACAGGGGAAGTAAGAAGACCCAGATGAGGGAAGTGTGTCACTGGACATATTTCATTGGGAGTCTACCTTGCTCCTGTCCCCCTCCCCTTCCTTCCTCCTTCTCTCCCCCTTTCTCTCAGTCTCTACTTCCTGTATGCCAAGAAATTTCTTCCACCATACACTTTTACCAGGTGTGCACCTTCCCAGGGCCCTAAAATGCAGCAGAGCCAGAAATCCACGGGTCGAAACCTCTGAAACTATGATATATATATATATATATATATATATATATATATATGATTGATATACATATATATATAAATCTTTTCTCCATTATATTCATTTTCTCAGATACTTTAAAGTAGCTACAATAACAACAACAACAACAAAAGAAATTAGGACAGCAAATAAAAGCACTTATTTAATGACGGTATTAAATGAGATAGCAGTATCAATAGCTTAAGGAATTCCTGGTACTGAGAAAGTATTTAAAATGAAAGACTTGATGAATAAAAAGTAGATATTTAACATTCAATGAAAAGACAAGGTCATACTCCCTACAGTTATGTAACTTAAACTAAATGAAAAAAAAATTTTACAAAGAACTAAGCAGTAAGGTAGTTCTCACATAGCTTAGTCATCTTCTTAGTCCATGTTTCCCAGTCTTTGAAACTTACTCTGCATCCATACCCTTCAAATCCAGCAGTCTACTGACGTCCTCCTTTACCAGGAAATTACCTCCATACTTTTCCTGAATATCATCTTTCGCTAACTAGGCCTTTCTATGCTTGTAGCTGTGGCAGTTAACATCAATTGTCAACGCAGCAGACCCTAGTCAATCAGAAGATAACCTTTAACCCTGTTGATGAAGGAAGTTATAGACCGGGTTTGCTGAGTGAGAAGACCTACTCTTAATGTGGGTAGTCTGGGCGCCACACTGAATAAAAAGCAAAACCAATGAGCTGAGAATCGATATCCCTCTCTAGTTGCAGTTTGACTGCAGCTGCTTTGTAGCCAGCAGCCCCAAGCGCCTGTCGCTGGTATTTCCTCCACAATAAGGGCTTGTACCCTTAAACTATAAACCAAAAGTTTACAGTTTCTGAAGTTGTTCTGTCACAGAGATGAGAAAAGCAGCAAAGAACCACAGCAATGAGAAAAGAAATAGTACCATATCCCTATCTCCTTTCCTGTAACATTCTGAAACAACAATTTGGAATTGTTCTAGCATAGCTGTGGGATGATCAAGAAAAAAAAATAGCTAATAATGTACTCATCTTTTAAACTTTTAGCACAAGGTTAACATTTCAAGAAATTATTTCAAAGCATTTAGGTAGGGCTTCATATTATTACAGTAAATGTGATATAAATGCAAGGCTCAGGAGCTAAGAGAACTTCCAACTCTTTTAGAGGACCAGGGTTCAGCTCCCAGCATCCATGTTGGGCAGCTCACAACTACCAGCAATTCTAGCTCTAGGAGAACATATGTCCCCGCATGCTGCCTTTTGACCTCCTTGGGCAATTGAACACACTCGCACATACCCTCATGCAGACAGGCACATAACAAATAATTCATTTTTTAAAAATCTTTAAAAAAACATTAAGTAGAGACATCAACACCCCATTCTCACCAAAAGACAGGTCAATGAAATGGAAACTAAACGGAAATAATGACATCAACAGATATCATGAATCAAATGGACCTAACAGATATCTACAGAACTTTTACCAATCTGGAGCTTTCTCAGAAAATTGGGAATAGCTCCACCTCAAGACCCTGCTATACCACTCCTGGGCATATATCCAAAAGATGCTCCACCATACAATAAGGACATTTGCTCAGCTATGTTCACAGCAGCCACAAACTGGAAACAACCCAGATGTCCTTCAACCAAAGAATGGATAAAGAAACTGTGGTGCATCTATGCAATGGAATACTGTTCAGCTATTAAAAACATCATGAAATTTGCTGGCAAATGAATGGATCTGAAAGATCATTGTGAGTGAGGTAACCCAGATCCAAAAAGATAAGCATGGTACATATTCATTCATAAATGAATATTAGCCATATAACACAGGATACATATACTATAGACCTAAAAAAGCTAAGTAACAAGGACGACCTTAAGGAGGATGCTTAATTCTAATTCAGAATGGCAAATAAACGTAACAATGGAAGTGTTTGAAAAGAGGGTGCTGGATGAGAGCCATGAATGTCCTCTGAAAGACTCCACCAAGCAGGGGCTAGAAGCAGATGCTGAGACTCACAGCCATAGTTTGGGCAGAGTGCAGGGAGTCTTATGGAAGAGTGGGGGAATAGAAGGACACTGAGGGGAGAGGAGATACACATGAACAGCAACAGAGCCAACATATCTGGGCCAAGGGGGCCTGCGGAGATGATGCAGCAACCAAGGACCATGCATGGAGAGGACTAAAATCTGCTCGGATGTAATGAACAGGCAGCTCAGTCTCCAAGTGGGTTCCCTAGCGAGGGGAGCAGGGACAGTCTCTGACATGGACTGTAGTGTATTCTCTTCAATCACTTTCCCCAGGCAGGGCAACCTTGCCAGACCACAAAGAAAGAGAATACAGGCAGTCCTGACGAGACTTGATAGTTTGTGGCTAGTTGATAATGGAGAAGGACTGCCCCTTTCTGAGGACTAAGGTAGGGGAATAGGAGAACACAGGGAGGGTGGAGATGAGGCAGGGGGCTAAGATCGGGAAGCAAATTGAATAAATTAAAATGTATATACATATATATAATAACAAAAAATCTTTAAAATAAAGGTAGAGGAATAAAATAGAAAAGGATGTGAGAAGAGTTACATGTTGTAATTATAATTAGCTTAATACATTTTTTTAGAGAATAATTAAGACACTGGCAATGCCTTATCTTCATTTACTCTTAATGGAATTTATCCACCAGGGTAGGAACAGTAAGCACCTCAGAAAGAGATCATTTGCAGACTGTTCCGGAGTCACTAAACCATCACTGCATTAGACTCACATCAACTCACCCTCGTTTGATATTGTGTGCTTCCTTGTCCTTGCCTTTATCCTTCTCCTTTTCTCTCTTCTCTTTGTCCCGAACTTTACGTCGGTCCCTGTCCCTGGACCTACTACGAGTTCTTCTGTGACTGGACCGTTCACTGCTTCGACTATGGGATCGTGGACGAGGTCTCGACCTGGACCTACAATGAACAGATTTTATTAAATAGATTTATTCTGCCTTGAATTTAAAATGCAATTGACCTAAATTACATGAGAGTATTTACTTTCAATTCTAGACCTCAAAATTGGTTATGCATACCAAATATATAAATGATTCTCTACACATGATCACTCTATTAAAATTATATGAAGAGATACAGATGGTATCAATCCTGAAGGAAATTAAGGTTCAGTCTAAATGTTAGAAAGGAAAAAAAATTGATATTCAAATAATAGGATAAAAGTATCATGTAAGCTGAGTAAGAAGAATATAATCTTAAAACTAAAATTAGTAATACTATATACTTCTACAGTATAAATTTTCTATGGAAAAATCTCCAGGTGTGTGAGTGGAGAAAACAGAGGATAAAAATGTGTGAGTATATACATATTAACTAATCATCTGACTTTATATACAACATGTTATGTACCTAAAGTTTATAAATAAAACCAATTTCATGCTAAGAAAAAAATGTTAGCAAATTGGAGATAAGGAGATGACGCAGTGCTGCTTGGGAAAACTTGAGGAGCTGAATTCTGACCCCAGCAGTCACATAAAGAACTGGGCATGGTGGCCAGCATCTGGAACTTCAGCACTGAGTGTGGAGACAGGTAGATTGTGCTGACACAATCTAAGGACCTCCTTGCCACACATATGGCAAAGATGGTGAGCTCCAAAATTAGTGAGAGAAGCTCTATCCACAAACAAGGTGGGAAAGTGACTGAGAAGGACACCCTAACATGAATTTCCAACCTCCACACATGATTATACAGGTGAGTGTGCCCCTCCCCCACCGAAGCAGAGTGCTTAAAAGTTTTGCTGTTTGCTTCGTTGTTGTTGGACCTTTGTGTAGTTGAAGCTCCTTCTGCGTTACTCAGACTACTCTTGACCTTGCTCCAGCAATTAACATGCCTCAGCCTCCTGAGATGTACAACTACAGACAAATAGCATCATATTTAGCAACAAAAAAGTCTGAAACATTCAAATAAAGTTAAGTCTCCTCAAGTAATATAACAAATAAATTGTATTTAATCTATAAAAAAGAGTGCTTCCGTTATCCTTGGAATTTCTACCTATTTACTATTATTTTTATTTTCTTAGTGTGGCTAAGACCACTTTACCCACTCTAACACAGTGAATCATATAAAATGAGTCATTTTATTGGGCAGAATACATTATGTGCTAAAGAGTGATGAATTCAGGTCCTGGTCACAGTACTGACCAGAATGTCCTCTAGAACACTCATAAGACCTCAGATAACTAAACAACTATATTAAGGCACAGAAGAGTGGCCAATAGCAAGACTCTGCTGGGGGTTGGGTGGCAAGGACATAAATTCTTGAAAAAGTAAAGAGCAACAAGAAAGATGCAGTTTTATAAGCTTCCATTCTTTGAGTAAACTTAAGGCTGTGCACCTAAAACAGAGGAACACCAACAAAAGAAATTTCTGGTTAGAAAAACCACCGGAGGCCAGCTGGCAATGGGGACAATGAAAGGTGAATCCTGAAAGAAAAGGAAGGGGAATATCCAAAAATTCTAGGTAAGTGTTCTATGACTGAGCTACATGCCTGGTTCTGTGCTATTTAAAAATGTTATAATTAAGCTATTTTCAAACCTGTGGCTGAATCCTAAATCATCTTAAGAACAGCAGTCTCTAAACAACTAAGAATCAAAACATGGAACCAAAATATCAGCTATCCCTATAAGCACAAGACCTCTGCAGCCTCAGACCAAGTTAACATCCCGCTGATACAAAGGCTGAGATCATAATATTGAGGAGAATACAGCAGTATTACCAGTATGCTATTCATCATGTCCAGGAGATATATACACACACACACATGTCCAGGATATATATGCATATATATATACACACACACATATGTATAGATATAGCTATACACACACATATATACACACACACACATATAGTACGTATACAAACAAAGCCATAGAATGTGCTTCATTCCTGGGGTGGGGGCGATGAAGTGAATGTACATAAACTCTGGGTAGGTCAGATATTTGAATTAATAAACAAAGATTTTAAAGAGTACTTATAACCATGCTTGCAATGAATAAAAAACTATGTAATTTCAGTAATGGTAAACTCAAAATTCTAGAACTGAAATGACCTAAAAAATTATGTTGAATGAAACTAAAAACAGATTGTTAGATAACAACAGAATCTGCATCTCATAATTATTCAATCACTATTATAAAATCTAGCAACTGGGAGTCTAGAGAAGGGTGTCCACTCTCATGACTCTCAGTGAATATAGTGCCAGAGTCTTTTTTATACCAATTAAGCATGAGAAAGAAATAAAGGAATACAACAAAAAGGGATGAAGTCAAACTATCCTAATGGGTACACGATCTAATGTGACATGTAGAAACTCCCGAAAACTCCACCAAAAGACAATTAGAACTAATAAAAGAATTCAGTAATGTTGGATACAAAACCAACATATCAAGCACAGAACAATCAGGCACGATGGCGCAAAGCTGTGATTCCAACATTTGGGAAGTTGAGGCATGTGAATCAGTAGGTTTGGTGAGCCTTGCTACACAATGAATAACATGACCCTCTCTTAAAACAACAAAATGTCTCAGAATCACCTAATTTTATTTTTGGTGGTCCTAGGAATCAAAACCAGGGTGTCAAAAATATTAGGAACATGCCCTACTACTAAGATTTATATCTAGCTGGCTCAGTAGCATCTTAATACAGTAAAGAGAAAATCAGGAGCACAATCTCATAACAACAGCTATAACATAAAAACCCAGACAAATTTAACTAAGCAAAATAGTCCTACAATAAATGTTACAAAATCTTAACAAAAGTAATGAAAAACATAAAAATGCTGAAAAATTCCCCATGTTCAAGTACTGAAAGAATAGTTAAAATTCCCAAAGCAATTTACAAATTCAATGTAATCTGACAAAATTCCCATGACATTCTTCATGACATGTGTATATATATATATATATATATATATATATATATATACAAAATCCTAAAAGTTAATATTGAAATTCAAAACATTTGAGCAGCTGAACAAAGCTATAGAGCTATCACAGTACCTGAGTTAAGACATAGGCACACTACACAATCAGATAAAAGCAGATACTCGGATGAATGGAATACTATACTGATCTACGAAATTAACCATTTTCAGCCAGAATAATTTTTGACAGAAGCACTAAAATATATGCTGAATAATGAAAAACATTTTTCCAATAAAGGCAGTGCTAGAAAAATAGATATGTAAACACAAAAGATGGAAACATGACTCCCTTGTGGAGCTCCTGTCCTCTCCAGGTCATATTAACTCCCTCTTCTTTCATATGGTTCCCTGCACTCTGCCGTAGGTTTGGTTATGAGTCTCAGTATCTGCTTTGATACAATGCTAGGTAGAATCTTTCAGGGGCCCTCTGTGGTAGCTCCTGTCCTGTTACTTGTTTTCTCCTATATACAATGCCCATCCCATTTGTCTTTCTAAGTGAGGACTGATCACCTTACCCCGGGTCCTCTTTCCTGTTAATCTTCTTTAGGTGTATAGATTTCAGTATGTTTATATTATCTTATAGGTCTAAATAAGTAAGTATATACCACGTGTGTCTTTCTCCTTCTGGGATACCTCACTCAGAATGATATTTTCTAGATTCCACCATTTGCCTGCAAAATTTCATGATCTGGGCACAGGGGTCTTATATGAGACTGTTTCTCCAACCAAAGATCACGTATGGATATAACCTAGAACCTCTGCTCGGATGTTGCCCATGGTAGCTCAGTATCCAAGTGGGTACCCCAGTAAGGGGAACAAGGACTATTTCTGACAGGAACTCAATGACGGGCTCTTTGAACGCCCACCCCCACCCAAAGGGAGGAGCAGCCCTGCTAGGCCAAATAGGAGGACTTTGCAGCCAGTCCTGAAGACACCTGATAAACCAGGGTCAGATGAAAGGGGAGGAGGTTCTCCCCTATCAGTGGACTTGTAAAGGGACAGGGAGGAGATGAGGGAGGGAGGGTAGGGTTGGGAGGGAATGAGGGAGCAGGATACAGCAGGGATACAGAGTTAATAAAATGTAACTAATAATAAAAATAAATAAATAAAAATTCTGAAAAAAAAGAAAATTAGAAATGTGTGCATAATGGACAATGCTTGCAATAAATGAATTATTAAACAACAATAACAACAACAAAACATGACTCCCATGATCACCTGCACAAAACTCAATTTGAAATGGAGCAAAGAAATAAATATTAAGTAAAATTGTTAGAGAAAAACAGGGAAATCATCAAGACATTGATATATAAGTTTATATTTTAAATATGACATTAATGCATAGACACTGACAAATAAAATAAAAATATAGAATTATATATCAACAAATATATCAAAAATTGGGTTTGTATATAATTTATACGTTAACCAGCATAAAATATGCATGTAACAAATAGAATTATGCATGTTAACCAAAACCTTTTAAAAGTTAGACAAACTATTTTAAACTCTAAAAATGCTTAATATTTTTATATTTAGATATATATTATATATAATAATTTATTGTAGCTTGCTTATTTTTTTCTCTAAGAAGACTGTTGGGAAAGATATACAGCCATTAGTAGTTTACATTATAGGTTCTAGCTTGTGTACATTTTGGCAAAATCATATTTTGACTGTATTCTAAACAAAATATACATGTTGATAACGTAGAAAAATACTAAGTTAAAAATAAAGAATTCCTCAAATAATGGTTTTCTCAAATAAGTTATTTCTTCTCTGAGGATGTATTCCCAATTTGAAAATTGAGAGTAATGCCAACTACCTTATGATACTATTTACTATTTATATATAATATATTACTATACATAGTAGTATAGTAGTATACTATACTATAGTAGTATACTAGTAAATAGTGTATATAGTATATACATACTATATATACATACCATATATACTACTATAGTATATAGTAGTACAGTATTTATATATAGTATAGTATATTATATACAGTATATATTATATACATATACATATTTACTAGTATATATATACTAGAAAACAGTATTATATATATATACATATATATATGGGAATTTGTAACATTTGAGTCAGAAACATATGAAATATGTATCTCTCCTACCATAAGCAAATGCAATAAAAGAGTATTCTGATCAGACAGTGTTGGCACACACCTTTAATCCTAGTGCTCAAGAGGCAGAGGATCTCTGTAAGTTTGAGGATAGCCTGATCTACAGAGCTGGTTCCAGGACAGCCAGTGCTACACAAAGAAACCCTATCTCAAAAAAACCAATCAACCAAACAAACAAACAAACAAACAAATAATAAAAACACCAACCAAGTAACAACAACAAAAAACTCAACAGTATTCTGATCCTGAACCTTTAAGATATTAAGTTTAGCATACAGCTTACCCAAATTTCACTGCCTTTCTACTACCCAGGAAAGCAAATAACAATCTGAAGTGCAAAAACCATGTCTTTTCCATTGGTGATCCTCAAAAGAAAATAAATGACCTGTCATGTTTGCTTTCAACAGGAAGACCCTATCACCTATCACCCAACAACTCATGCCTACTGAGAATAAACAGAAACCTGGGAGCTAAGGTACTATCCCAGGAAACAAGGTTTAATTGGCACTGTCCCCAGGCAAACAGATCATGATCACTGTCCTATGATCACTGGAGCAATGCTAGAATTTGTGATTAGCAAAGTGTCAATTATCATCCAACCCAGCCTTCCCTCAGTACCTTCCTTCTCAAATGCTACTCTTAATTTATCCAGTCAATTAAGAAGGTTCAGTTAGCTTCAAAGTTATCTCCTGGTCTCCCTTGTTTCTATAGCACTCTGCTTTAGAAAACATGTGCCTGCAGTTCTCCAAACTTAATTTGCTCTTTATTCACCAAATATACTCAAGAATCTGTGTCATTCTAGAATACTCCAACAATGTTGTTGACGTGACATATTAAACTAAGGTGGATCCATTACATCAAATTAAACAAAATAGTACATTTTTAAAAATCACATTATATAATGTTACAGGACCTTCATCCTTTCATTATCCTAATTCTCATACTATGGGCCTCTTAATCTTGCTTATCATTTTCACATAATAAAGACACTCCAAAGAATATCCATGGGAGAAAAGATAGCAAATAAAATGCTACAGAGTAAAATTAGAAAATACAGTTTTAAACAACCATAAAAATCACATACAGATTTTAAAAGAATTAACCTAAAAAACAAAATAAAACGAATTAAGCTAGTGACTTTTTGATTATTACAAGAATTATTTTACACAAATTTGAATAAGATTCATATTTTAGACATATGACCAATTCTGTTTGTATTTAAGTAGCTCTACTTACAAATCTGAAATCTTATCAAGAAAAAAAATAACAGATCAAAATAAAAAGATTGCCTACTCTGACCAAACAAACAAAAAAGAAAGTAAACTATATTAACATTTAAGATGCTATTTGTCCCCAGTTCCTTAAATGAGTATTTTTCTGATAAATAACTCTACACGTCTCTGGAGTACAAAAGCCAATATGGAGATGTATTATAAGCAAAGAACCATTTGGTAAAAAATGTGAGACTCTAGAACACACAATATATAAGCAATAAATAGACAGCAAGTTGTCCTATTATACCAGATAAATGCTTTCAATATCTACAGAATAAGAAGAATAACCATAACATCTCTACATAAAATGAATTACTGTCCTCAAAAGTCAATTTTTCAAGTTTAATTGGCTAATAAGTTCTAAACACATGTAATCAAAACAGATACCTTAATATTTTGTCTTTCAAAAAATAGCTTCAGTACTTCAAACAGTCCTTAAGTTGAGTGCTACATATAAAAATAACATTTGCTATAAAATAAAAATTGTAATTAAAATTAAATAATTACATATTAAATAAAACCTACCATGATTTCATGTCAGGATGACATAGAAACAATTCTACTCCCTAATGAAAGTAAGTAATAACTAAAGTATAACAAGACCTACACTCTGTACACTATGGAAAAGGAGATGTCCACTGGTGGGTCAGTGTAAAGAAAAACTAGAAAACCAAACACCCAAACTCAAGCCTCTACAAAACCAAAATAACATCAAGGAATCAGAAAACTGACTATCATGGCAAATTATGATTATCTACCTACTTTGAGAAGGACCTTAAAGATCAGTGATGCACTGCTCTGGATCTGGAAGGGTGTTTACAGAAAGGATTAAATTCTTCTACTTAGACGCATCACATTAACAGGGCATGCCCAATACTAGGAGGATGGAGAGACACAGCTAGCAGGGTGCTTCCTTGCCCCATTTCCTGGCTGTGGTGATGCAGCCACTCTGCTTTGCCAGGCCTTCCCTGAAACTATGGAGTGAGACCTCTGAAACCATGAGTCACTAAATAGGAAAAGCAATCAACCTGGCATCAGCCTTTTCCATTAAAAAATGCACAGCAAAATGATGGCTTTGATTTTCTTGAAGAGCTCAAAGGGAGAAATGTGGCCCCCAAGGGGACAAATAGCAAACTGCACTTTAAAAACAGACTAAAAATAAAATAAAGTAATGCAAGTATTAATTTTTGCTAGTCACTAACAAGTCAAGGGTATACTATAATCTTCAGATCAATCATTCAAACTGTAATTTTTAAGAATACAAATTTAAAATCTCAGAGAAAAAAAATTAAATCTAAAAGAGTGAAGCAAAAAAAAAGGAAGGAGAAAAATTCTCAAACAGAGACAAACAGACACCAAAGAATAAATTGGCAGATTAAAGACTAAGATGGTATATTTAAATTTAAATATATTGGAAATAACCATATTAGTAATAAGGCTAATCCCACTAGGTAATATAAACAAAAAAGAAAATAGGATCAGACTGAAATAGCACAATCACAGATAACTTTCACAATGAAACTGAAAAAAAAAAATCAAAGAAAGGTTTAGTATGGAAAACTATCATGCACATATAAGCAACAGGAAATATCATGAACTGTGCCAGCATATGCTAAAGAAGGACCACAGAAAGATAAAGAAAGGTCATCACTTCATAATGGCAAGCTCAATCTCCAACAAAAGAAGTCTGAATCTGTAACATGTAACAACACAGCCAACAAATATAAAAAAGCAATGCTAAAAACCTTTTTTTGATTTAATGTTTTTCCTTTTTAAATTTAATTTTATTTATATATTTATTACAATTTATTCACTTTGTATCCCTGCTGCAGCCCCCTCCCTCATCTCCTCCGAGTCCCATCCCCCCTTCCTCTTCTCCCTCAATGCCCTTTCCCTAGTCCCCTTCTCCCCTTCTATCTTACCCTGGCTTATCAGGTCTAATCAAGGCTGGCAGCATCATCTTCCTCTGTGGCCTGGGTGCAGCCTTGCCAGGTCACAATGGTAAAAATCTTAAAGGCAGAATTCTGTGTACAATTTGTGAGTGAGCTCTGAGTAACTGACAAAATAAGCAATATTTTGGACCTGTACGTTTTTTGCTATTTTATAGTTCTTCAAAACTGTACATTATTTATTCCTTCACCACATTTACTGATAATACTGTATAAAATAAACCATACTGGAAGTCACAATCACTATCTCAACATACTTAAAACCCAGAAATGTTCTCTCTAATGGGAATTCAAAAGAAAACAACAAACATAAGACAGGCAGAATTTCCAAAGGCTTTGAAATTAAGTAATGCATGTCTATAAAACTCATGGAAGAAAAGAAATCACAGTGGATATTTTTAAATATTTGATCTAAATGGAAATGAAGAAATAAAGTTGGAGGAAAAAAAATTATACAACTAAATCCACATGTTAGAGAGTAGCATGAAAGTAGGGTGAGCATCTATGTTGAGAAGTTAGAAAAAGAACAGAAAATTGAACTCCACCTAGGAGGGAAAGGAAAGGAAAGAAAAAGTCAAAATGAAAGAAAACAGAAGATTAAGAAAGACAAAAGCTGGTTCGTCAAAAAGATTAACAAAGTTGCTAAGCTCTCAGTGGAAATGAGAAAGCACAAAACCAGTGAAACACTAAGCACTGCGTTCAATGAAAACACAAATAAAAGTACAGAAGTGTTTTAAAGACTGAGGACATGGCTCAGATACTAAGGCCCTTGATGTGTAAGCACACATGCATGCACACACACATACACACCCTGTACACACAAACACAATAATAACATTTCTTAAAGCCAGATGTAGTAACATGGCACTGGGAAGGCGAAAACAAACAAACAAAAAAAAAAAACAAAAAACCCTGGGGCCAGCCAATCTAACCAAATCAGGGAACTCTAGTTTCAGTGGGAGACCCTGTCTCAACAATTTGGTGGAGTGTAACTTTGGACGACATTAAGATTGACCTCTGACCTACAGCTGTATGCACACATATGTGCATGCACAACATCAAACATGAGCACATGCATAGAAAAACATGCCCAAAACAAAACAACTGTTTCAGCGAGGCAGTACCAGACTATGATCCCCACAAAAACAAATATATTAAAGGAACTTTGGAGTGCCCCCATTTCTTCCCACCTTAGTTTCTGCCACACAGCAGGAAGAGAAAAGTTTAAAAACATGGAGGACTTGCTAAGTTAACGACTCTGGAGCCTTAAAGGACAAGATAGCAAGACTTTACAAGGCATTGTAAAAACCAGGAAAAAACCAAGAGGAATGGAGAACTCTGCAGCAGGGATCACCTGATGTGTTCTAATCTCTAAACACATGTAGTAAAATGCCAAAGGATAAAAATATACTGGAAAGCAATGAAATTCCTAGATTCCACTGAGGACGAGAAAGCGTGTTCCCGCTCCCTACATGTCAGAGAGTTCTCACAGAAGACATCAGCACTGGACTAAATTAGTTATATAGTAAAGATCTTAACCAAGCATGAAAGCAGAACTTGAGCTTGTAAAATATAAGTACATGATAACAATAAATCACAGCTACAAAAAGGTTCCTTAGATTATGTATCATTTTAATGACTGCCTAATGTTTTCAAATATGAAGGTTAAAAGGGTGAAACTTAGTTAATAAATCTACTGTTTGAAATTTACCACAGGAATCATAATGGGGGGGGCAGAGTCCTGAGCTCAATGCTCAGCACGAGAAAGAAAGATGAGCAGGGAAAAGAAAAAGACAACTGAAAAAGAAATAAATCACAGTGGCTAATATTTCAGTCCAACCCATATAAACCCCAACTACTTCAAATATTAACATCAACAGCAACTATATTCTGGAGAACAAACTACACATGTTTACAATTCAAAAATGACAAATACAACTTAAGTATTTTCAAAACTTAAGTGTTTGTTACATATTGACCTTCATCTACCTTAAAGAAACATATTTACCTCACCAGGTTTCCCAAATATTTGACTCTCTAAGACCAACATTACCTGTCTTCACCAAGACACTGGGAAAGACAAAAGCTGGTTCTTCAAAAAGATTAACAAAGTTGCTAAGCTCTCAGTGGAAATGAGAAGGCAGTGTCTAAGTGGTATGCATCAAGTGTGTGAAGACTGTTTATCCGTGTATTTGTTGGTATGTAATTCCCTACGAACATGACCAATTGAAAAACTATGTATCAAAATTCCACACACATTTATTAAGCCTATTTTTCAAATCAACTTTTACTATTATCATAATTCAAAGTTAATAAAAATCAAGACCATTTTTATTTACTGTACTAGCTACTGCGCTAAAATCTATGTAATGATGCTCATGTTTACTACAGCTCTTTGGCCAGGGTAGAGGGCCTGCGCTCTACCCCATAACACACAGTATTTTTAAGAAGCATGTCAGCTCTGCTCAGGTTAATGTTTACTTTCAAGTACTTAGTGATCACTATCATCTCTTTTTTGGTGCTTAGACGAACCCCACTCCCATTTTGGGGGCCTGTGTTTTTTGTTTTGATTTGGTTTGGGAAAAACTGAACTCTGGAATAATCAAAGATCACAGAAAATCTGTGATAAAATTGAAATCTGAAACCAAGTCTGCCCATATCCATTTAACAACAGCACAGGACCTGTGAGATCTGACTGTGTTATCATCTTAAATTTAAAAAATCTAAGACAAAAATAGACATCTATATATTCATTTCTGAAATATTATCAAAAGATTTAACCTTCCCTTTTCATAAATAGGACCATGAGTAAGTACTGGAATTCTCAAATAACAAATTCCTGATCATCTTCTCCACTCTGCACTTTTAAGGAAAGATGCTAAAGGGTAGATTTGGGGAAGGAGAAAGAGAAACACAGAATGCCAGTGCTTCCCCCACTAAAAACACATAACCCACCCATTCAGCCAAAGGTTAAGTCATTTAGTCAAGTTCAAAGATCTTCAAAGACTTCTTAGATCCAGATAAGCCCATATGTTACCAAAATTCTGTGAAAACGCTATTACTTTGCAATCTGCTGCTCATGTTTAAGATACAGGACACACAGATGCTTGGCGTCACTCATCAGTCTTCCTAAAATTTCACACTAGCTAATCAAGGTCTACCAATAACTTTCCTACCAAAACCCCCTACAAGTGCCTTTATTGTATCAGTGCCTAGCTTCCCTGTTAAATCTGAAAGTAACCATAAAAGGCCATTCAGTTACTGTACAATACGTGTTAATTTGCTAATTTCTTCACAGGTAATCAATTAAAATGTAAAATATTGAATAAAATTAGTTGCACTAAATTTAACAGCTGCTCCATAAGCATAATTAGTTTCACAAGGGCCATATGTACTCTGAACAGAGAAAGAGTTGAAACAAATAGACAGATTTTAAACAAGTTTGAGAAAATCTGCATTTAATTAGCAGGTGGGCACTACAACTGCATAACGTTTTTATACATTTATATTTATGAAGTGACAGAAGATCTAAAGGCTTTTTAAAACGGCGTTTATTGTTTGAATGGGAACTGTTTTGCTGCATGCTAAAGTGATTTAACTCCTTATAGCTCTGCTTTGAAAAAAATCATAAATGGTGAAAGAAAACATGTGGAAAACTGTAAAACTAGAAAGAATTCACGACAAAAAACAGATACACATACCATAACTAAAAGGAAACTACACTTAATTAAATGTATACTACATCTGGAGTATCAGCCTAATAAAATGTGAAACTATTAATTTTCATTGTTCTAAAGGAAATGAGGTCAGTGTCATTTAATAATTCCTCCAATTACACTGGACTAACTCCTTGAACTGTGTGTTCTGGACACCATTTAATCTCAAAATGCTACATTCTTTACAATACCCTTACCTTAAACTTTGAATGAAGGCATCTAAATTACAAAGGGGTAAAGGAATAAAGTCAGCAAATGAAAATTTTTAGCAGCTGGTGGTTGCTAGTATTATATTCTAAAGCTTAAGGCTTTCAGGTGAAGTTTGTCATGGATGTCTGTGAGAATGAGAACACACTCCCCTTATAATACCAACATCACTTTAAAAACAAAAAGCATTACTGTAAAAATTAAGATGATGCATAGTTAGCTACACTTATTGTTATTATTTTTAAGTATATAAAAGTCTTTTTCAAAGACAAAATGTTTTGTTTCTTAATAGAGTAATAACTTTTGTTGGAGAAAATGACAATTTTCCCCAAAATAAAACAGAGTAATGAAGCCAGTGCCTGCATTATCAGTCAATACAACAATGATTGGCCTGCTCTTTGATCACCTCCCCCTGAGGGGGGAGCAGCCTTACTAGGCCACAGAAAATGACAATGCAGTCATTCCTGATGTGATCTGATAGACTAAGATCAGAAGGAAGGAGAGAAGGATCTCCCCTATCAGTGGACTTGGGGAGGGGCATGCATGAAGAAGGGGGAGAGAAGGTGGGATCGGGAGGGGAGGAGAGAGAGGCTTATGGAGGTATACAAAGTGAATAAAGTGTAATTAATAAAATTAAATTAAATTTAAAAAAAAGAATAAAATACAACAGTGAAAGAAATCCCAGCATTGTCTGACATGGAAAGGAATGAAAAACAGGAGTGCTTATCAACTAAACTACTTACTTTGAAAGTTAGTTATTTCTTTACTTAAATAAGTAGTAGATATTAGTCTATGTCAGCATTAAAGATAGCGAACTTTCTTTAAATACGAGAGATGTGTGCAAAGTTAAGCAATTAAGTATCGACTTTTGTTCTAGTATCTCATTTTTAAATTAAAAGCTATCAATTTAATATGCTTTGTAATATGCAGAAGCTAATTGTATAAATGAAATTTTACATTCATAAAATCTATGTACCAGAACAAAAATTGAAATAAATACAGCTGTGCAATCAAACCCTGATATTTTTTAATCCACTTTAGTAATTGATTCACAGTGCAAATGAAAAAAAGAAAATCACTCTCCCAATAAATAAATATGATACTAACAATTTGCCTTGCCGTGGTGGCACACACCATTAATCCCAGCAGTGGGGAGTCAGAGGCAGGTGAATCACTGAATTCTGAGCTAGGTTGGTCTACAAAGCAAGTCAGGACAGCCAGGGCTACACACACACACAAAAAAAAAAAAACCTTGTCTTGAAAAACTAAAACTAAAACCAAAACAGATACCAACAAAACAAGCTGTACTTAAAAACTCCTTTAATTTATCTTTACAAAACCCAATTAACATCTGTGAGAAAAAACATTTTCAGTACAGACCGTATAGTTTACAAGTCAGAGTACTAGCTGCATAATTTTTAGATACGATTTCAATTTGTTTGTTTTTTGCTTCTCTTCCAAATCTATGAATAGTCCTAAATCGTTAATGTCAATATTTTAGTTGTAATATCAGGGGCTGTCATAGTAATAAAAAAATGGAGAAAGTAAGATACCCTAGGCATGAAAGATAACCACATTTTATAAATAAAAACAAAACTCAGGTGTACCACAGTATTTCTGTATCTTGTATGCTTGGTTACAAGAGAAAAAATACTTTAAATCAGAGCATTAATTAATATATTCCTTCATTTGAGTACTTTAAAATTAATTTTAACTTTTTTTGAAAATTTATAATAGGATGAACAGCAGGTTTTTAAATAGAACAGAGCCATGCTGGAAAAGCTTCAGACAAGTTACAATGAGCATCTTCTTTTTTTGGTTTTTGAGACAAAGTTTCTCTGTGTAGCTCTGGCTATCCTGGACTCACCTTGTAGACCAGGCTGGCCTTGAACTCACAGAGATCCACCTGCCTCTGCCTCCTGTGTGCTGGGATCAAAGGGTTGTGACACCATGTCTGGCTTAACAATGACCATTTTAAATTAAGAATACTCTAAATAATTAATTGAAAATTAAAGAGTTATATTTCTTATTTACCCCTTATCTTTATCCTGCATAATTTCAGAGTGACTTAGTAAAAGTAATGGTAAATTACTTTTATCAAGATACAATATAAATAAATGACTTTATACTACTGGAAACATCAACAACCCAAAAAGAGAAAAACAAACCACAGCATATATAGATAATTACCCACAATAAAGCCCATAGTATTCTTTCATTAAAATTTACACTCATATTTAAATGTCAATTTTTTTTATTTTTTTTATGTAACTTCTTTTACCATCACTACCCCAAGTTCCTTTTGGAAAAGTGATTTAAATATATAAGTATATATAATTATAATCATATTTACTTTCAACTGGTATTTTCATTTTAAAATAAGAATAAGACTGTCAAAACTGTAACCTCCTGAATAATCAGATTTATAATGAACTGCCTTAAGTTCAGTAGATGATCAACTGGCACTGACAATACAAAGATACTTCTTTCTTTTTTTTTTTTTTTTAGTGGTGCTCAGGCCAACAGGATGGCTCAGTTGGGAAAGGTGCTTGCAGTACGAAGCACACAGTTTTGGCCCAAGGAGTTAACGCAGAAAAGATTTCCATACAACTCTCAATGTAGTTTAGTGTCCATCACTACTTAGCTTACATTAACTCTGGAAATCCAATATTGCCCTAAGTTCTCAAATTCAGCACTGAGTAAGTCAGAGAGCCCTGGAAAGTGCCTAAGGACACACACAATGCCTGAAAGACTGCAGAGGTCTAACCTGGCAGGTGAGTGAGTTACAAAGGGGTTAAAAATAACGTTATACTTGCTGGCCTACTCAAAGACAGTGTGAAGCCCAGCTGGAGAGTGTCCCAGTCACCTGAAAAGGGGACCCATAAAATTACTAGAGCTGTGTTCATTAAGTGTCAGTTTTATGTTTGACACTGTGAACTTCACAAATGATTTGTGACTAACATAAAATCCAGAAGACTGAAACACATTTGACATCTTTCTGCCTAACAGCCTTTGACTTAGCTCTTCCTACTCTGCTAGCATGAGTCCTCAGAATCTCAGATGCCATAGCCTGCTTCTAGCACTCCCCTAAATACTTTTCCTCATTAAGCTGTCATTCCTACCTTGTTAAGACTGAAGCTTGAATTCTCCCAAGCTGCCGTTTCCAATACTCTTAACCTGGTCTTCTTTTCCACTGTATGATACATCATCCAGTGTTTACTGGACTGCATTTATTGTTTATCCTTGCTTACCTCAATAAGATCAACCGTGGTAGCTCGGTAACCAATTGGTTTCCCATAGTAAGGGCAAACAGAGACTATTTCTGGCAGGAACTCAATGGCAGGCTCTTTGACCTCCCCACCCCCCAAGGGAGGAGCAGTCCTGCTAGGCCACAGAGGAGGACTTTGCAGCCAGTCAGTCGGAAAGATACCTGATAAAACAGGGTCAGATGAAAGGGGAGGAGGTCCTCCCCAATCAGTGGACTTGGAAAGGGGCAAGGAGGAGATGAGGGAAGGAGGGTGGGATTGGGAGAGAATAAGGGAGCTGGATACAGTGGGATACAGAGTTAATAAAATGTAACCAATAATAAAAAAATAAATAAAATTAAATTTAAAAAAGATCAACAAGGCAGTTGCTGATTCAACAAATGTGTCCTAAATACCTACAACTGTGCCTCTCACAAGATACTAAAATACTCATTTTACACAAGTAAATTCGTGTACTACACTCCCAATTTTTGTCCTGTCTCTTAAAGCCTAAATTTATGTCATTTTTTTCTTAATAAGTTCAGCTATTGAAGTGGTCTTTTTTCATGAACAACAACAACAACAAAAAAATCTTAAAGTATATTAGAAATTAATGACATTTTCTGTTCTTACTAGTAAATAAGCATCAGTACAATAAACACTATAATGTTAATTGTACTGATGCTTATATATATAGTGTTATAATGTTTTATATAAAACAGGCCAGCCACATCTATATTGTGGCACCTTTGTCTTAAAAAAATACAATTACATGTACATATATACATGTATATATATATATGAGAAAGAGAAAGGTGGACTTGAGAGAAAGAGAGAAAAAGAGACAGAAAGACTAAACCTTTTCTTTTCTATAAATATTAGCACAAAATGAATCATAGGCTTAAAGATGGAGAAAAAACAACTTTCAAAATTCAATTCTTGGCAAAGAGTACTTATGAGACCAAAAACATAATATGCAAAAGAAAAACTAAGAAAATTACACTTTAACAAAATTTAAAACTTTTTCCCTGAAAAAAAAATGCCACAAAAAGAATGAAAAGACAAGCTATCGCTGAGAAAAAGTAATTAGTAATCACACATTAGAAGGTGGGGTTGCTTGCCTTTTTTTCTCAAGCTTCTCAAGAGCTAAAACAGAACTGTTTGAACCTAGTAGATTGAAGCCAACCTGTACAACATAATGAGACCTGAAATATTAACAATAAAAACAACCAAAATTTAAAAGAATTATTAAAACTCAAAAAATACAAGCAATTCAACTACAAAATGAACATGACATTTTGCCAAGAAAACATGATTATCAAATATGGACTGGAAAATATTTTCCAAATCACTAGAGAGTTCAAAATGCAAATTAGGATTATTATGTCATATCACTATATATACAACTATAGAGGAACCAGGAATGGGTTATATCTTGTTGAGTCTTTAGACAAAGGAACCATAGATTCTTCCCTCAACCCCTAAATATCACAGGCTATAACCAAGACTATTGGTTAGTCTCCACAAACTGATGGCAAGGCTATATTACTGAAGACACACTAACTTATCTATCTATCTATCTATCTATCTATCTATCTATCTAACATCAAACATGGAGATATCAAGCTGGTACCAACTAGAAGCTTCCCCCCTACAGACTAGCGTTTACTATACTAGAAGATTATTTGCATGTTACTGAAAGACAAATGTAATCAATATTACCTAGCTATAAATACACAAAATAAAAAAGAGAAAGAAAGAATTGCAAAAAAAAGATTAAGTAAACAATGTAATAAATTTTATTTAAAAATAAAAAATTTACTTTCAGCTGTGGCATCCATTGTCCACTAACTCACCAAAATAACAAACAGGGGAGGAAGAAACTACCTTCTACAGATTTACTGAAACAGACATTTCATTCAAAAAAATCTAAATGGTCAAGGGAAAGGGAAAGAGGAGGGGCACCCTAAATACACTTTCTAGGCCTTTTAGGAAACATAGAGTTGTTTCTTGGGCCACAAACATGCAAATCTACAAGAAGGCTGATATGACAGACATCAAAGGAATGGGGCACTGTTCAAAAAGAATGCCTTGTAAGTGTTCCACAGCAAAACACTTCATCCTGCATCCAGGGGCATCATTGTAAAGAGGAAGTTATGGTAAGATTCTCCCAAGAGAATGAATGTGTAGACTGTGCTCTGAAAGCCAAAATAGCTCCAGAAGTGGGTGAAGGAAAACAAGAAGGAAAAGGAAGCCTAGCCGGGCCCAGCAGCACTCAGGGAGGCAGAGGAAGAGAGATCATTGAGAGTTCAAGGACAGCCTGGTCTACACAGTCAGTCCAGGACAGCCAGGGCTACACAAGAAATCCTGTACCCCCCAAAAAATAAATAAATAAATAGATAAATAATAAATAGATAAATTGATAGATAAATGAATGAATGAAGAAGGAAGGAAGGAAGGAAGGAAGGAAGGAAGGAAGGAAGGAAGGAAGGAACTACCCTCTACTGATTTTCTGAAACAGACATTTCATTCAAAAATCTAAACGATCAACTAAATATAAAATTATTTAACTTCATTAGACAGTTCCTAAGAAAATACATTTAAGACCCAAAGGAATACTATCATAGATCCAGCAAAATGGTTGAAGTTAAAATAACAACATTAGAAGCTTGTAGGGATTCAGGATACAGGGAGTCTCAGGAACACTGGCAGGAATTAAGAGGATGCAAACACTTTCCACACATGTAGAAAAAAGCTTTCAGTACCGTTCTTAGTAACACTAAAATGTAAGCAATCCAGTGGCCCACTGTTAGTCACACAGTTAAACTACATCATATTTATACTTCATAATACAGAACAATACTGAAGTAGGGCTATATGACATAAATGAAGAAATAAAAGCAGACAAAAAGGATTACACACTAAAGCCAGATGTAATGGTGCATGACTGTCACCCGAACATTTAGAAGGATGAAGCAGAAGAATAAAGTTGGAAGCTAGCCTGAGCTTACACAGAAAATCTTCTATCAAATCAGAAAAAATTGTACACTTGATGACTCTATCTCCATGTATATAACGTTCAAACAGTAAGACTCTAATAACGGCTACTGAAGGAAACACAAGAAGTGTAATGGCAGTGAAGCAGTTTAAACAGGTGTTCACTGTGCTAATCATTTGCAGCTTCCTACATTTATCCATTACCTGACATTTAAGTAAATTGTTTCAAATAAATAAATAGAAGTCACTTGCCTAATTTTCTGGTTTGGGATGTGTCTCTCTGGAATACCTTTCTAGATACTAGGACTAGTCCAACTTTAAAATTAATGCCTTCTTCACTACTCGTTCACCTTGAATCTGAAAGTCCAAGTCATTAAGTCCAACTCATTTTAGAGTAAACAAACCATCCCTTAAAAGCTATCAAATGCCACACATTAAGCCAAGATTTGTAGCCAAGATTTGCGGCAATCCCAATACTGACACTACCTTGGGTTTTTGTTTTCTTTAATCACTAATATACCCTCTGTCTTTATATGTCTGCTTTTTCTGGATATTTTACACAAATGGAATAGTGAAATATGTGGTCGCTTTTGCCTGGCTTCTGTTACTTAGCACAATTCTTTAAGCTTATCCATGTCACAGTGTTTATTAGTTCCTTGTTTCCATCGATGAATAATATCCCACCATATACTTAAACTTTTCTTTATGCACTTATCAATTCAGGAGCAGTTTCAAAGCTATGAACCATCCTTCTGAAAATGTTTGCGTACAATGGTTTGTATGAATATGTGTTTTCATTTGTCTAGGGCTGGCCATAAAAGGAGAACTGCTAGTCCGTGTGGTAAGTTTATGTTTAACTTTCATGGCTAATACATACTATCTATTTAGACAAACACTAGGAAGTAAACAGTCAGGACAAGCTTTGTAAAGAGTAGAAGAGCTGAAGTAACAATAAAATATAAGGGAGATTTTTATTTTGGTAAAAACAAAGTATGATTTTTCTTAAAAATAAATTTCAAATTCGTGTTTGGTATGAGACTTGCACCTACTAACTTTGGCAAAATACCAGATTCTACACAGCCAAAGAAAGCAAATAGGCTTTGCAGTGTTGAGTTATGATGAAATGCTGTTTATACCAACTCTACCAACTATGATTGTTTTTCAAGGATATATAATTCATCATATCACAGCCATAGATAAGTAAAAATTGTAGTTATCTAAATCAGCAACTATGATTAATAGATTAGAAATGACAGTGTGCTCACTAATTTAATGTCAACTTTACACAAACTAGAGGTATCTGAAAGAAGAGAACTTCACTTGAGAAAATGCCTACATGAGAGCCAGCTGTAGAGCATTTTCTTAATTAGTAATTGGTGGGGAAGGGCCTGGCCCATTGTGGGTGGTGCTATCACTAGAATGGTGGCCCTGGGTTCTATGTGAAAGTAGGCTAAGCAAGCCATGAAGACAAAGCCAGTAAGCAGCATCCCTCCATGGCCTCTGCATCAGCTCCTGCCTCCATGATCTTGCTTGGGTTCCTGCCCTCACTACTTTTGATGATATACTGTTATAAGAAACTGTGAGCATATATCCAAAATATGTTCAAGAGTACAACAAGAACATTTGCCCAACCATGTTCATAGCAGCTTTATTCAAAATAGCCAGAATCTGGAAACAACCTAGATGTCCCTCAATTGGGGAATGGATTCAGAAATTGTGGTACACACAATAGAATACTACTCAGTAATTAAAAACAAGGAAATCGCTGCCACTACCAGGCCACAGAGAAGGACTTTGCAGCCAGTCCTGAAGATACCTGATAAAACAGGGTCAGATGGAAGGGGATGTGGACCTCCCCTATCAGTGGACTTGGAGAGGGGCATGGGCGGAGATGAGGGAGGGAGGGTGAGATTAGGAGGGAATGAGGGAGGGAGCTACAGCTAGGATACAAAGCGAATAAAATGTAATTAATGTAAAAAAATTTAATTAACAAAAAAAAAAAAACCAAGGTAATCATGAAATTTGCAGGCAAATGGTGGGAACCAGAAAAGATCATCCTCAGAGAGGTATCCCAGAAGCAGAAAGACACACATGGTATATACTCACTTATAAGTGGATATTAGACATATAATATAGCATAATCATACTAAAATCTATACACTAAAGAAGCTAAGCAAGGAGGACCCTGGGTAAAATGCTAAATCCTCATTCAGAAAAGCAAATGGGATAGACCTCAGAAAATGGAGAAAACAGGGAACAGGACAGGAGCCTACCACAGAGGGCCTCTGAAAGACTCTACCCAGCAGGGTATCAAACCAGATGCTGAGACTCATAGCCAAATTTTGGGCAGGAAATGTTATGAAAGAAGGGGGAGACAGAAAGACTTGGAGGGAACAGAAGCTCCACAAGGAGAGCAACAGAACCAAAATATCTGGGCACAGGGGTGTTTTCTGAGACTGATACTCCATCCAAGGACCATGCATAGAGAAAACCCCTAGAATCCCTGCACAGATGTAGCCCATGGCAGCTCAGTCTCTAAGTAGGTACCCTAGTAAGGGGAACAAGGGCTGTCTTGGACATGAACTCAGTGGCTGGCTCTTTGATCAACTCCCCTGAGGGGGAGGGAGAAGCCTTACCAGGTCACAGAGGAAGACAAAGCAGCCAGTCCTGATGAGACCTGATAGTCTAGGGTCAGATGGAAGGGGATGAGACAGGGGGCTACAGCTGGGATACAAAGAAAATCAATTGTAATAAATTTTAAAAATCAAAAAAATGAAAATAATTTAAAAACAACAACAACAAAAAATAAAAAACAAAAGAACAATGACAAAAATAAACTGTAAGTGAAATAAACTTTTTCCTCCCCAAGTTACTTTTGGTCGTGGTGTTACATTAGAGCAATAGTAAGCCTAATTAAGACAGACAGACAAATAAGTGTAACCTGTAAACATAAAAACAAAAAAGTCCTTTTTATCACAGTCCCCCCACTCCGAACCAGTGCTCAGGTAGGTATACAAAGTAACCACTGACCTGCATCCTTAGCCCATGAGTATTTTAAAAAACAACCTGCATTTCCCAAGTCATAAAGGGCGTGAGAAGAAAATCTTTTTGCTAAGTAAATGATTAGCACAGTTTCAAATGCAAAGTTTTCACTGAATAAATGATCAACCAATCACTGAAGTTACATTTAATTCATTGCTAAAATTTTAACTTATTTACATGTAAGGTCAGAGTTCAAATATCATGAATATTCCAACAAAGACCAATAAAAATGGACTAAAATTAAAAATAAACAGAATAAATGTATCCTGAAAGATGACCGCATTTTTGTTTTGTTTTGTTTTGTTTTGTTTTGTTTTGTTTTGTTTTGTTTTGTGTTGGAGACAAGGCTTTTCGGTGTAGCTCAGGCTGTCCGGATCTCAAAGATCCACCTGACTCTGCCTCTCTGAGCGCTGAAATCAAAGGCATGCATGAGCATGTCCCTGAGATGACAGGATCTGTTTAATTTTAGGAACATTTCCGGATTGCTGCCAAGATTCCCAAGACAAAACTATGAACGAACATGCGCTCTTAAGCTTTTTTAACCACGGCGCAATTGATGCACATCGCCCAACAGGCAGGCAAGTTCTTCAGCTTGCAGGAGATAGCCTCGCCTTCCTCTAATGTCTTGCTCACACTCCAAAAAGCCCTTCTTAAAAACTTAGTCATGTAAAACATACTCCTCTCTGAAATTTCTAATTTCGAGTTTACCTGGTTAAGCGAAGTAGGAAGCATATTAACAAAAACTTGAATATCCAAGTCGAATATCCAGTACTGGAGAGATGGTTCTGCAGTTAACAGCAAATGGCTGGCTGCTCTTCCAGAAGACCAGAGCTATATTCCCAGCATCTACATGACAGCTCACAACTGTCTCCCACGCCAGTTCCAGGGGATCTTAAACCCTCTTTTGGCATCCAAGGGCACCAGACACAATATGGTGCTGAAACATACATGCAGTTAAAACACTCATAATAAAATCAACAAATTTTAAAATAAAAAAGGTATCAATAAGCAAAATACACAAACACACACACAAAAAAAGTTTCATTAAATCCTAACATTACAGTTAAAATATTCCTTTTCTCTTTTAAGAGGGGGTGGAGAAATTAATACAAGGTCTCTATGTTGCCATGGCTGGCTGTCCTGCAACCTGTTATGATGTAGACCAGACTGGCATAGACTCAAATTCATAGATATCTACCTGCCTCAGCCTCCCGAGCACTGGGATTTAAAGGTGTGCATCACCACATCTGGCTTCTCTTCTCTGCCCTACCTGCCACTCCCCTCCCCTGCCCTCTCTCTCATTCTTTAACATGTGAATTCAATGACTTTCCTTTTATTTTTATTTTTTCAGACTTATTTAATTTTATCCAGATATATGTGTGCATATATATACATAAATATACACACACATATATATGCACACACATACATATAAAAGTGAGTGTTTATCTTTTTGAGTGTTTTGTTTGCATGTACATGTATGTGCACCATGTGTGCCTGTCACCCAAGGGCAGAGGCCAGAAGAGGCTGTGAAATCTCTGGAACTGGGGTTGTGAGCCACTATGTGGATCTGAGTATCAAACCCAGGTCCTCTGCAAGAGCAGCAAGGGATCTAAGCTGCTGAGTATCCTCTCCAACCTCCTCAATGACTTTCTTTAACGATATTCCACCATAATTGTAAAACTTCGGGCCACTATACTTCTTCGGATGTTTTCCACCAGCTAGCTTCTCTTGTCTACTGCTAGAAATTTCGCTGTACATATATGGTGGAGTTAGCTGCACACTTTCCTGAAGGGTTTCTTGCTTTATTTTCCCCCCTCATTGTTCTTCAGATTGGATAGTTTTTCCTATCTAGCTTCAGGTTCACATTTTTTTTTCCATATCCAGCCTAACATTTCAGACATTGTCCTGTGAGTTTACCTGAGAAAACATGTATCTACTCATCTCAGACAGCATGGCCAACACAGGCCAGCAGGTGGACTCACTGCTGTTAAGCCAGCGACTGCATCCCTCCAGAAGAGCAACTAACACTCAGGAGACCATGAAAACTCAAAAGCAAGTCCTCTGCCTGTATATACTGCAATGCTATGGTTAGTCTACTCCCAATGCACTTGGAGACACCTCTCAGCTAAAGTAGACACTTGCTACTGGAGCAACTTGGGAAAATAAGAGAATTTATGTGATTAGCCTACAGAATGCAGACGACTCAGATACAAAAAGAAAAGGGGGCTACCATGACAACATCTCAGCAAGTATCAGATAAATGTCCAATACATATTCAGGAACAATATAAACCAACAGAAGGAAGAATTCGGATTTTAAACGACTAACTCTTGCTTCCATGCCTACAGCCAGCAGGTTCCAATTTCCAAAGATGTGAAAAGAACTGATCTAATACTTCATCTTTTTCTCCAGATGATTCATTTCCCGCCTCTTGTTTCTCTATATAATTATCAAAAATTTTACTATAATGTATATTTTTAACTGTTTTGTTTTGTTTTATTCCCCTTTATACAGTCATCTAATTTTGACTTGGCAGGTTTTCCATGTTGAAGCCATAATTTTTCCTTTTTCTTAGCTTTTTTCTTTTCCTGCCCCGTGTTTCTTCTCTGACTTCTTAAACTTAACTGTATACTGACTTAACCTTATTTGCTTTTAAAAAGTATTCTTTGATTTTATTTTTATATTCCTCTCACTACAGATATTCAAATTTGATTTGTAACATTTTCATTATTGGAAGTCTTTGTTTTCTTGTGTACTTTTTTCTAATCAATCACTTACTCTTTTCTGTCCCTTTCATAACATTCTTCTCAAGTGTTTCTCTACTTTCATCTGTTTACAATGCTTCTCTTCACTCCCCATTCCTGTCACATTCTTTAACTCCCTTCATTTATTATTTCGACACTTATCTAAGTAATTTTCAACTCCACAGTATATTCTACAATAATTTTGTCATTTTCAGTTCTGTGGTCATCAGTGAAGTGTTAGTGAGCTATAGCTGACTTTCAGTCATTTCTATAAGAAAAAGAGTATGTCTTTATCTTAGATGGTTCAGCATTGCTGCTCCAGCAGCTTGTTTCCTCCTCACAGTACCTGAGTACTGTGTATTGAGCCTTCAAGAGTGGGCACTATAAGATGATCTGTTACCCCCCCCCCCCAAAAAAAGAGCTCTAAACCAAGAGATCACAAATCACAACACAAGAAGCATAAAAAACAAGGTGGAGCCCAGTGACACCATCAAGAATGTGAAGGCCACGGTCCAGGATAAAGAGGGTATCTCCCACAACCAGCAGAGACTCCTCTTTGCAGGCAAGCAGCTGGAAAATGGCTGCACTCTTTCTGACTACAACATGCAGGAAGAGTCCACCTTGCACTGTTCCTCAGTCTGAGGGACAGCATGCAAATCTTCGTGAAGACCCTGACTGGCAAGACAATCAACATGGCAGTGGAGCCCAGGGACACCATAGAGAAAGTGCAGGTCAAGATTCAGGAAAAAGACAGCAAGCATTCCCCTGACCACAAGGAATCAAGAAAGAGCTAGCAATGTGTTGATCCTGTCTGTGTCCCCTGCAAGAATGCAAAACTAATCAAATGCCAAACACAGAAGCATTTGTGTAAAATGCTGGGGTGAGAGAAAATTTCAAAATCTTTGCAGTAAAAATGATCAATTACCTGAAAGAGAATACATACAAACAGATGGATCAAATGCAGGACCTAAACACGATAATTAGCAACATAGACAGAAAAGGTCAGCAAAATGGAAGATAAAATCAACAATCTGGATGAAGAAGTCAACAACACGAAAATGAAATTATGAGAAAAAAGAAAATAGAAATGTTGGAAATTCCGAATTCAGTGGACTTAATTTTAAAAAGAAAAGAAAACTCTGTGAAAAACATCACCAATAAATAAACAGAAGGAACAGAAGAATGATGGGGACAGAAAACAGGGCTGAGGAAATACCACATTCCCTTATCAATGGGAAAACAGATACATATGACTACAACCTCCAAGAACAAGAAGCATGGGTCCCAACCCAAAAACCACCAAAGAGCCTCTCTACGACATTTCAAAAATAAAAAGCAAACAAACAGTATCAAAATCTGAAAGGGAAAAACACCTCTAAGAAACATCAGAATCTTGTCCGGTCTCATCAGCAACCCTCAAAGGCAATAAAGCATGGGACAACAGATTTTAGGGGAAATAACTGGTCCTCTGATTCCCCACCACCACCACCACCACCAGGAAAAAAAAAAAAAAAAAAAGAAAGAAAGAAAAAATGTTACACAGTGGAGTTGGCTCTGGAGGTGTGGGTGCTGATGAGATGGCTGGAGAACCTAAGAGGAGGAGAGATGACCTCCGGCTAACTGTGGCATTGGGTGACCTTGCTGGAGCAGTGCGGGAGAGCTCACTGGAGCAGATAAGGGAGAGTGGTGGATTGACCAGCTTAGCTACCCCCAGGCCCAGATCCAGGGCTCTGAGTTGGCCCACTTCAAAATTTACACCATCTGCGAATGGTTAGGACTCGTGAAAGGACCAGGCCTGATGATCCAAAGCTGCAGGATCTCCATGACACAGGGCAAAAACAGGATAACCAGGAGGAATTCCAGTGAGAATCCAATATTGATGGTGTCACAGAAGCCAGAGACCTCAAACCAAACCAATGACTCATTGCACTGAACATTTGCAGATGAAGATGTGTGGACAGAAGGCTATACTGTGGGACACACCATGATATACTATAGCTTGCGCACTGAGATGATGCTTTTAATGCTTTGGTTTTGTTGCTGTTCGGGCATCTGTGTGCGTTTTGCTTCATGGCAGAGGTTGCAAGGGTGAGGGGTGGATATGAGGGAATGGGGAGATGTATGGGACTGTGGCACATGATGTAAAACTCACAAAGAATCAATAAAGTTTTTAAAAATTAAAAAAAATATCTTGCAAGTTAGGCTTCCTCTTTACTATAAATATAAATTTATTTTATCCTTATAAAAAATAAACTATTGCATCATCTTGGGGGTAAAAGTGCTATGTTTAGTAAAGTTATCTCCTTAAATTGACAGAGAAAAAATAAGGAGGGGATGTTAGTGAGCCCAGTCTGTGTAGGAAATCACAACTTCTCTGACTTAAAGACAGCAATAATCATGTTATACCCAGGGGACAGAAGTCCACAACCAACAATGTATTTTTCAGTTCTAAAATATCTATTCGAATTTTTTGTTTGTTTGTTTGTTTGTTTGTTTTAGCAGTTTGTATTTCTCTGTTAAGAAGTTATTTTGGGTCACTGAGATGGCGTAGCAAGTAGAGTTGATTTCTGCTAAGCCTGGAATCCACATGGTAAGAGAAGAAAATCAAGGGCTAGAGAGATGGTTCAGAGGTTAAGAGCACTGGCTGCTCTTCCAGGGACCCAGGCTCAATTCCTGGCACCCACACAGCAGCTCACAACTGTCTGTAACTCTAGACCAGGAGATCCAACACCCTCACCAAAGCACACAGGCAGGCAAAACATCAACGCACATAAAATAAAATCATTTAAGAAAAAGAAAAACTAACTTGATAGAAGGAGAGAACCAACTCATACAAGTTGTCCCTTTACCACCACATGGGCACACATTTATACGTGACACACGCACACACTAAACAATTTTTATTATAACTGTCTATTTTTTCAGAAGTGTTCAGTTTTTATTCAGAGTGCAAAGCTGTAATTGTGTTTAAAGTCTTCATCTGAAAATTCCAACAGCTAGTCCATCTTGAGGCTGGAATGGTTGATTGGCTTTCCCTTAAATCCTGGTTACATTCTCTTAGTCGTCAGTTTGTTGAGTATTTTTGAATTCTATCTGGGATATACTGAGCACTACGTTGTGACACTCTATGACCTAAACAAAATCCTCTGGAGTCTATCAATTTAGTTGTGTTAGCAAGCAATTAACCCAATTTAATTTAGATCAAGTGCTCCTGTCTTACTTTCTCTGGGCTGTGGTTCAACGTACCGTCAGGTTTCAAAGCTTTCGATGCTTGTGTCAAATGTGTCCGCTCATGTGCCGCTCCGAGCTGAGCCTAGTTCCTGAGCACATCATGCTGAGAACACAATCACCAATTCCAAGTCTTTTCCTTTCTGGAATTTCCCTCACATTTTCAGTCTCCAAAAAAGAAACTTTTCCTAGACCTCTTTTTCTTAAGAGTTTTAAGCACCATGTTGCCATCATGTGGTTCCACAGGGCTAAATGGCTTTTGGAGCAAACAAAGCAATAAATGAAAAGAGGGAGAAAAACCAATGGGAATTCCACCATAACCACCAGGGATTGCCCTGAGCAAAGGGCCAGAAGAAATGCAAAACAAAGAACAAATATTGCCACTACACTCTTTGTTTACTGTCTTCCCTAGCCTACATGCTACCATTTCTAAACCACATTAATGCTCTCTTTCAGTGGGAAAGAGAGGTTGTGTGGACCTCACTAAGTCAAGCACCAGAAGTCCAATGTACTCACTGTAGGTATACCTTCCCATTTATAACTGCACGGATCATTCCAGGAAATAAAGATGACATTTTCAGAGAGAAGAACGGAAGAGATGCGTGTGTGTGACACATACACACACGGTGAGAGAGAGAAGGAGGGGGCAGAAATTAAGTTTATAGTATAATAATGCACAATAGTACACTAGACTCTATCTTTGTTAGGATCTGAACAAAAATATGGCTTCAACCATTTTTAAAAGTATTCCAAAAGAAGCAATTTTATAACATTCACATAATAAAAACTAACTACCCAATCATTTCAAGTACAATTGTCCCTGACACTGAGATCATTCCTAAAACAAACCCTCCACTGAATTTTTTCCAAAAACTTTCCTAAATAGACCACAGACCAAAAACAACTCAGTAAAATCCATTCTAGAAAAGGTCAATAGAGTGAATCTAGATCTAAGACTTGGGCTTAACTATGGGGTGGACTTTAAACTGGTGAAGAAATAGATATACTATATATCCTTCAAGGGTTGCTCCATAAATATTGTTATTCTTGGCAAAGCTTCCAAAAGGTTCTACATAGCAGTAAGATTATATCCCCTGACAAGCACAGGGCAGAAAACTATTTTATGTGGCTACTGTAGATACAGAGGCATATATTTTACCAGTCAGCCCAGAGAGCAACAGAAGTAAAATCTTATCACAATCGAGTGTCCTAATAAAAGCAACCACAGCCTGAACAGCAGATAACCTACTCCGTTCCTTCAGTGAGCCAAGAGAAGCAGATGGCTAAGGCCAAGATTTCTTTCAGGATAGATTCTAAATCTTGTAAAGCATAAAGAAAAATGGGTCAAGTGGAAAAGGAACAAGTGGGCACAAGCCCCAATTACAATGTCCATATGAAAGAACTGAAATACACAGGAACCCTGCAGCAGTGTTTTCCTCCTGTAATGTTATAACTAACAACCTAATGCACTTAGTTACCTCACAGTGCACCTCAAAATGAAGGTACAAAGCCAATTTGTGGCACCATAGTCCTGCTGTATTTTTCTGGAGCACAGTAAATAATACTTCACACATTATGTTCTAGGCAAACTTTTAAAAAGCAAAGAGAATTGGCTGAAATGAAACATTATTAACCATTTACATTTAGCAAGAAGTTTCATGACTAAATTCCCTAAAACTTGGTGCAGAAAATATTACACCACACAAATAAAAGTAAATCTCAATTTCTAAAATTTCAGTTTCAATTTAAAGCCTTAATAAAACAACAATAACAACTTTAAAGCAATATAAACAATGTAAATTTCTAATTTCATAAAATGAAATTCTATTCCTACCTTTTATTTTTTTATTCTAGGCTTCAAAAACAAACTAGTATTTTCTAATAAAGATAAGCAAAAATGAATTCTATTAAGCCTAACAAGTTTGTAGAATTTTACACTTGGTACAAATAAGTGATCTCATTTCCACTTTCTCCTAACACCTATGCTAAAAATAGTCAAAAAGCATTGCCAAAGCCTAAAAAGTTCATAATTCTAGCTGAGAACAGCACAGGTTGGCTAATTTAAGCATTTTGTAGCTCACTTTTGTTTCTAAAGAGTGAAAGAGCCTAGAATCCATAATAATTAAGTCAGTTCGTAAAAAATACGCAGTGCCTGATTGACATTTAGGGCCCTAGATTCTTGAGTAATGAAACTGTTGAGGGAACTAAACACGCATAGCTAGTTTCAATAAAGTCGGTAACACTTTAAAATACTCTGCATAAATAAGTTTAATCTTAAACATTAACATTTAAGGAAATGATTAAAGCACATTTTTCACAACAAAGGGGGAATAGCTGACCTTCATGTTCGTAGTCTACCATTTGCCTCAGTACTGTTCTCTGGAAGCGGCCTAATGGCACATATACCTGACAACCTTCCACAGATGGTTATGATTATGAGTAACAAGACAACAAGCTCATTGAAAACCTTTACAGATGCTTAGCTAATGAGATGTCACATTAAATCTGATATCATAAGATTAAATACCTTATATCAATTATAAAGATTGATATACCATTTAAAATTGACATTCAAACACTCCTAAATTAATTTCACAACACATTAGGTTACTAATTTACTGATTTAAGAAAGTTTAAAAAAATATGACAATATTGCATAACTTTCACCCCACCACATATGCTTGCATCCCATTTCTTTTATATCTAGGGGGTAGACGTGTATGTATATTTCACTTTCAACATCAGATATAGATGCTTCTGACTGAAAAACTCTGGTATATGTCAGAATTCGATTTGAGTACTTCTTACTTCCTCTCTTAATGCTTAATGACTAATTCCTTTGAGATGTCCTTAAAAGCCCTAAAATGTTGTCCTCGGGTAGAAACTTTCACCAGCAATCAATCAGGAGCAAATCAGATGGTAGTGTTGAGATGTCCTACCCTGTTTAAGCTAACAAATGAATGAAGAAAGGTAGTCTATCGGAACATATGCCACCGCACAGAAGCCACTAAAGGATTTGTTGGAAGAATAGTTCCTTCCCAGTGAAGCAAATATGAAATAAGAAAGGACAGTGATAAAAGATTAGCAAGTCATATGGAAATCCAAATATAGTGACAGACACAATTATTTTACTAATTGCTAATGAATACAGTCAAGTGGCTTCAAAGAGAAAAACTTTGCTTGGACTACTTCAGGTTTTGACCTCTGCATGAGTAAATGCATTTAAACTGAAGCCCACCAAAATTGATTAACGGCGCCAGCCAAGGCCAGCATGTAGTTGAAGCTTTTTCCATCTATCACATGGCCCCAAGGATAGTTAAATGAACCTTAAAATGGCTACAAACAGCTCAATGACTACACAGAGTCCTGCCAATTAGAAATAATTAGGCAGTCATTTTAGTGGTGAGTCTTTTTAAGTGCATACATAACGATGCAATGATGCTTATTAACGATCTCATGAGCTATGCTCAAACAGCCTGAAATAATTATGCAACTATCACAAAGCCTTGCTCATCTCTGTACTTCACCTTAATGCATTTAAAAATCCACTTCATTACCTCCAGTAATTAATCCTCCATTAATTGCAGGAAAAGTTCAGTTTACCAAGCTTCGTTTCTAATTATCTTATAAATAGTTATGGTTCTAATTAATGTGTTCATTAAGACGAATATCTTTCTCAAAGCCATGCTCAGAGCAAAGGTTCCACTGACTCCCTCAAAAGCCTAACTCACCATAAGGTGAGGCCATTTTGGTTGCATTTGCTTTCATTTCAATATACTCAACCTCCTAATTGGCATTTAAAATCTAATTTGGAGAAACTTCAAGAAGGTTATACAGAGAGAAATAAGGGCAAAAAGATATTTTTGAACTCTTTTCCAATCAATAATCTTAAAACCTTAATAAGAAAATGTTAGTGCATCTTTTTTGATAAATATTGACTAATATACTTAAGTACAATATCCAAGATGATTTAAAGTCCATACTAACTTAGCTTTTGCCCCTTCCTTCAATTAGAAAATAAGAGAGATAAAATATGCTATTAAAACAAATGCATTTAAATTTATATTAGGTTACCTAGCTAAATTGCTACCATAAAACAATTACTCAATATAAATTGTCAGCCATCAAAGAAGAACCTTACACATATCGTAGGATTAGCAATACCTCACATTATTTTAGAAGTACAACTAGTCTATGTACTTTTAAAAATAGAAATCTATGTCTGTACTCTAAAGTATATAGTACTTAAGAAAAAGACTTATGACTCAAAGCAAACATTAGGCAAAATAATCTTTTTTAAACATGAATGTTTGGGGATTTTATTTAAAATATATGTATATGTAATTTTAAAGAACTACAGGTATTCATAATTTTTAATATCTAAATTTCATTTTCAATGAAAAATATATTTGATAAATCAAGTGAGCAAGTGTCTTTATTTTTAAAAGGCAATTATTAGTGTACGAACCCTAGAAGTTAATGACAAAGCTCTAGTTCCACATGACAGATGTCTCCTACTTCTCTCTAATTTGCATTTGTGCATTAATCTTCCCTCCTTGCATCAATAGATGTTTCACTTATGAAACGAAAAACTCATTTTACAAGCAAAATCCTGAAAAGATAATTTCTTCAAAGAATTTATAACCATTGAACTTTCAGGCATGAGCTGCTCCAGAATAGACTCCTAGAATGTGCATTTATGAAGCCAGCAAGCCATCATGTTCCCACAATGAAAGTTCTGATAATAGGAGCTATTTAAATAAAATCTACTAGAAGGATAGATGGAAATTCACAGTGAGGATTTTATGTGTTATAACAACATTCATTTCTTCATCCTTCTATATTCCAGGTAAGTTTGAAGGTGCTAGGATATTGTAGAAACTATGACAGAGATAAGCTCTGCCATAATGAGTAGTCTATTTTGTCTGTTTCTATGGAATGTCCAATGGGAGGAGGGATACATGTTTACATGTGTGTGGAAGACAGAGGTAAAAAATCAGATGCCCTCCTCATTTACCCCTCATTTGTTTATTGAGCCAGGTTCTCTTACTAAACATGGAGCACCCCAGGTCAGCAAATCCAGGGACCCCACAATCTCTGTCTTCCAGCACCGGATTACAGGGCTGGACTACTACATCTAGTTCTTAAATAGACGCTGGGGAGCAAACTCAGGGCCTTATTCTTGAACAGCAAGTACATTACTGACTAAGCCATTTCCCCAAGCCTGATTCTAATTCCTGTGACATTAAGAATATGTTACTAATTTGGAATATTACTACAGAGGTAGTAAAGGGATAACTTCACTGTGGCCACAAATTTCAATTATTAAAATGAAATTGCTCTCAATACCAACAGTATAAATGCCTTAGTATACCCAAAAGATCTTTGAGAGAAGACATTTTGGCATCACAATCTTGGTATTATTGACCCACACACAACAGAAGCACAAAACTTTAAAAAAACCAACCAAACAAAAAAGTATGTTATCTTTACAGTGATAATATGAACATAAACAACCTTTGAGATTACTAGAATTGGTATTTCTATTTTCTACATTTTAAAACCTTTATTTAGATTTCTTTTTTAGTTAATGTTTGAGTATTTTGCCTGCATGTATATGTGTGTGTGTGTGTGTGTGTGTGTGTGTGTGTGTGTGTGTATGAACATGCTTGGTGCACTTGTAAGGCAGAACAGGGCATCAGATTCCCTGCAACTAGAGTTAAGGACAGTTGCATGCCACCACATAGGTGCTGGTACCAAACCTGAGTCTTCTGCAAGCCCAACAAGTGATCTTAATCACTGAGCCCCTCCCCCACCCATCTATCATGTACATTTTTAATGTATTTTTAATTAAAATAGAATTACATCAGTTTCCTCCCGCTGGCCCCTCTCAGCTACCCTCACTCAAACCCCTCCAATGTCCTCCTATTTTCAAGTCGAGAGCCTCTTTTTCTTTGATGATTATTGTTATAGACATATGTGTGTGTGTATATATGTGTACACACAAATAAACATAACTATAACCTGCTGAGTACATTTTTATTGTTTGTGTGTATGTGATTTCAGGGCTGACCACTCTGTATGGAAGGGAGCTAATCCCAGGGACAGGATAGTTCTCCTTGATCTGGGCATGGGGCCCTGTGAATATTCCCCCTTTTCACATTAACATGTCCAATCGTGTTGCCATTGTTCTGGTCTTGTTTATGCAGCTTTTTCTGGAAGACTGTTTCACAGCAGACTTCCTGGCATCCTGGCTCATACAATCTTTCTGCCCCCTCTTCTGCAATGTTTCCTGAGCCATGGAAGGAGGAGCTGTGACGATGTACCCATTGTGCTGGGCTTCCCATGATACATCGTTCTCTGTATTATATCCACTTGTGGTTTTTCTGTGATGATCTCCATTTGCTGTAAAAAGAAGCTTTGATGGGGGGTGAAAACTACACACTTAGCTAGTTTCAGTGGTTACTCCATTTGTATACTAATATCTGAGGATTTAGAGCTATAAATATGGATTAGAGAGAACACGAGACATTTGTTATTCTGGGTCTGGGTACCTCATTCAATATAAACATTCATTTGTTGTTGGTGTCTCTGTGTGTATGCCCACACACTTGTGTGTATACATGTGGCTGTTTCTCCTTTCATCATGTGAATTACAGATCTTGAGTTTACGCTGTTAGATGCAGCAGCAAATGCTTTAACCCACTGAATCATCTCCCCTGCTCCCTATTCTCTATATTTTATCCACTTCAGTGACAGACACCTGAGTCTTAGCTATGAAACAACCCAAGACGCCTAACCACAACCTCAAATAGAAATTATTAGGTTTTTTTTTCAATTACAAGTCAATGTTAACTCATTTTCACTCAAATAAATATCATTTTAAGGAGAAAAACAAAGGAAACAAGTGAAAATAAAGCAAAATACCCCAAAGGTTAGCGTTTTTGTATTTGTTTTTTTCTATTTACTAGGAGAACTTAGAATACCACTTCTGTTTATCCTAAACAGAATTCAAACTTTAAAAGAATTCTCATTACCTTTATCTTCTCTTCCTTTTCATTCTTCTATTTGTACCACAAAGCAAATCTAAGATCTTTGGTAATAAAACAAAGCTTTCTGTAATTGACTGGCATCACAATAAGGTTGAATTTACTTACTCAGAGTGTGCTTTAGGGAGTATTCATCAAATAATACTTACAAAATTATTTGAGTTATTCAGAAGGTAGATTACAAAATTAAAACTTAGTAGAAAATTATTTGAAAAGTTTAATAGGTGAATGGCTTAAAGTAATGAAGATTTCCTTTTAAAAAACAGAGGCTCCAGGGAAGGTCAAGGGTACAGACACAATCATTCATCATGAATGACTTCAAGGGACATTTTAATAACTACCTGTGGCAGGATCTCTCTTGTATTCCATATAAATTTCCCAAGGCAGATTTTTTTTTCTTATTCATACTCAGAAATATACAAAATAGAGGCTACCCATCAAATGCAGAGTAAGTATATGAAATTAGACACGAGTTGTTTTATCATTGCTTTCATTACCAGTTTGCAATGTGGATAAAAGCTTTCTAAGACTGACTGAACTGATCAAACACATGCACACACATGAGGCATGAAGCAAAGATGACCGAGGTCGTGTGAAATTTATTTTGAATGCTTAGCCATAAATAAAAACATACTTGAAAAATGGCCAACTCAGAAATCAAAGAAGGAACCTCATCAAAATTCCTTTAAAAGCTATAGATAGGGCTCATTTTTTTTTTCAAAATTTAACAACAAAAAATTAAGTGAAGTTTTTAAAATGAATTCTATTTGTGTACTTAGCTGCATGCTAAGGGAGTGATGAAATAATCATTTGCTGGAACCTCCTGCCTTTTATACAATCACCTACCTAAAAAGTCATGGTAATTCTCACTAATCTTCCACCTTAAGAAAAACAAAACAAAACACCCAGAACATAACTTACCAGGTTGCAGAACTTCTACAACACAATCTAACTCCTTTATCCATGAAATGAAGACAAATACAAACTCCCACAAATATTATGAGGACAAACCAAAACTGTATGTCAAATACAGTTTTGAGGAGAAGTTGTTATATTAAAACTGCTGCTAACTTACATATTACTACAGTGCCTCTGAACACAAAGATCTACTCTGATTCAATCCATTTCTCCTTGTGGTGAAGGCTCCAGAGCCACCAAAGTCACTACCATAACTATGCTAACCCCAAACTTTCAGTCATTTTAGAAATTGGCATGGGCCAGAAATTCTAACATTTATCTTTAAAAATTGTCTGGGGTTTGGAGATGTATGTTGCTTTAGTAACATGCTTGCCCAGCATACAAGGAGGCCTGGGTTCAATCCCCAGAACCTCACCTAACAGTGTAGTAGCATACGCCTATACCCCCAGCAATCCCAGGGGGGAAAGCCTGGAACACCAGAAGATTGGACTCCTCCTTCGCTACCAAGCTATTTCAAGCATAGTCTGGGATACAGGAGACAATTGTCTTTAAAAAAAAAAAATAAGAAGTTAAAAAGTTAAAAAGTCACACTTTACTTGCTGTTCTGAGTCCTTGTCTTTTTTCAAGACTGATTGACTGACATATACGTGTGTTTGTGTGAGTAGATTCATACTTCCTTCATGACTGGGAATCACTTGGGTCCTCTATGAGGTCATCGGGCACTCTTAACCACTGAGTCATCTCAAGTCTCTTAAGACACGAGTCCTTGTGTTTCATAGTTTTAAGATACAGTTGCCCCAGTAGTAAATCAGGACTCTACACCTATCAAACTGAATTGCTGGTAAAGAATAAATAATAACAAGAATACACATTAAACACTGCACATCAATTCTTAGTTCTTAGTGACACTAAGATACCTGGTATGCATGGTTACTATGATTATTATAACTCAATATTTTTTTGCATATAGTATATACCGATCACAACTTCCTCTCCCTCAACGCCTCCCAAATTCTCCCCAAATCCACCCTCAACGCCTCCCAAATTCTCCCCAAATCCACCCTACCCATCCAATTCCATACCTTAATTTTCTCTCTTTAGAAAACAAACTGGCAAATAAAAATTAATACAAAACTAAAAAAGCCAACAGACATCTGGATTTGAATCACAAAGGAAAAAAGCATGGAAGGCTATGTTTCTGTATTTTGCAAATATGTATCCCAGTCTTGTAATGACTCTGGGATTTCTTATCACATAAATTTAATCTACCTAAGATTACACAGTAGATGAGCAATATATCAAACAAATGTTTTATATCTTAATGATGCCAGAGCCTTTTAAAGGCTCTCAAAAACATTCCCCTCATCCAAAAAGATAATCTTGGTTCACAAAACTTTGTAGAGGCTCAATATAATGAACATGAAGCTTGAAGTATTCAGCTTTCCTTAAAGGTCAGCTGTAGTCAAAGCCAACCAGTCCACAACTGCAAGATCCATAAAATCAAAGATTAAGAGAACATAACTACCAAGTCTCTCTCTAATTTAACTCCCAATAGAATCTTTCTTATTCTTGCTCCCTTGCCTTCTAGGAAACTCAGGGCCTCTTAAAAGCTCTCATTAAATGAAAGCATTATCATATAGCATACCACATTGACATTCTTTTTTTGTTTTTTTTTTTTTTTTTTTGAGACAGGGTTTCTCTGTGTAGCCTTGGCTCTCCTGGACTCACTTTGTAGACCAGACCGGCATCTAACTCACAGAGATCCACCTGCCTCTGCCTCCCTGAGTGCTGCGATTACAGGCTTGTGGCACCACTTCCAGCTTTCTTTCTTTTTTAAAAATTTCTTCCAAACAGTACTGCAGATCAAACTCAGTGCCTCAATCACAATCACACAATGAGTGCTCTAACACTTAGCTACAACCCCTACCCAAGAACTCTGTTTTATCAGGACAGCAGTCTCAGCTAGAAAGACAGCTGAGCAACTAAAGATGGCTACTGCCAAAGCATGACGACCTGAGCTCAAATCCCAGAGTGCTGGGATTACAGGCGTGCACCACTGCATCTGGTTCAAGTCGCCATTCCTTATACCAAAGATTATAGCTGAGCTAGACAGCACTGCCTTTTTCTAGTAATTTACTTAAGAATAATTTTTTTTAACATTTCAAGAAAACAGTTGGTAAGCAATCAATAAATAGGGCAAAGATTTATCTCAATTAATAATTCTGGGATCAGAGAGCCTTCAAGTTTCTCCAAACAGAAAACCCTGGAGATCACTGTGATAAAGCAATCTTTACAGAAGCACTTCAGTACCCGAGACAGCCATGAATCTACTTCATAGTAAATATGCAAATATGACTAAGAATAATTTTAACTACAGATCCACAAACATGGAAGGTACGCAGAGGAAGAAACATGTTAAAAAAAAAAAAAAAACTGTAGAAAACAGGGCATGGTATCATAGGGCTACAATCCCAGTACTTGGAGGAGGCAGAGGCAGAAGGATGAGAAGTTTAAGACTACCCTCATTATAAACCAAGTTCAAGGTCATCCTAGGATCTTGAAACCCTGAATAAAAATAAAATAAAATAAAAAAATGTTTGAGCCAAGCTCAGGGAATGCTGTGGAAGAGTGGTGGGAAGGATAGAAGGAGAGGCCAAGGACACCACAAGTAGACCTACAGAGTAAACTAACCTGGGCTCATTGGGTCTTACAGAGACTAAACCACCAACCAAAGAGCACGCATAGACCCCCTACACATATGTAGCAGATGTGCAGGTTGGTCATCATGTGGGTTCCCTAGCAATGGGAGTAGGGACTGTCTCTGACTCTGTTGCCTGCCTTTGGATCCCTTTCCCCTAGCTGGGCTGCCTTGTCACTCCCTGGGGAGAAAGGCTGCTCTCAGTACTACTGTGACTTAAGATTGGTACCACTTGGGGACTTCCCCTTCTCTGGAGGAAGAAGAGGGGGAAATGGGAGGAGGGATTGTTGGGAAGGAACTGGAAAGAGTGGAAGGAGGGGTCAGGGAGCAGGGACTATTTAGTGATTAAATAAATTAATTAATGAATAAATAAAAAGTGGAAAATATATATAAAGAAGACTGTTCATAAATAACTTTCAGTTGTCTGACAAAGTTGTCTTGATTTTCTCAAGAATCTACTATAGCTGAGATTTTTAAAGTTTCTCATAGCAGTTCCCAGGTACATGTAGGGTCTACACAGGCATCTTTATATTTACAATTCTAGATTACTCAGGCATTAGGTTTATAGAGTATAAGACCTAACTTTTAAAGTATTTTCTAAAGTAGTTCTCATACCTAAGACAAAATGTAAAATAATAAAATAAAACAGAAGCCACATACTCAGCTTTCTGTTTACAATTTAAATGTATCTAATATGTAAAAGTATAGCACTAAAGAATCAAAATTCAGGCCAGTGAGATGGGCTGTTTTCAAGCCTGACAAGCTGAGTTCATTTCCCCAGGACACACATGGTAGGAGAGAAGTGATCCCAAAAGCTAGTTTCAGAAGCACACAAGCATGTACAAACACAATACATAAATATAATTTAAAAATTTGTAAGGACCAAAATTCTATTTTCATTCAAACCCCATTTTCTTGAGAAGAATTATCTTTAGAAGATAATGTTTGACCACTGTTACCTCAGTTTAAAGAATAATAAAAACTATAAATGGTGAGTGATCAAAATCTTGTATTCTGACTTACTTGTCACAAAGAACAGAACTAAATCATAAGGGGCTGGCCTCCAGGAAAGCAAGTAGGCTAACTGCAGACCTCCACATCTAGCTACTCCAAGTCAAACCTCCAGTCTCATTCCCAGCTCTGACGCAGAACATCTGCTGCAGCTTCCCTGCAACAGTGCCTCCACCTCCAGTGAATACCACAGATCTCCTCTTAAACTCCAACCCCTGACTCATTGCTTTATCCCAGGTTCCAACCCCAGCAGGCACTCCCTGGGAACACATAGCCCACACAAGCTGGAGAAGCAGGTACACTACAGATCTTCACCTTTCCTTCTGCTCCTCCAAATCTAATCTCCAAGTTTCTTCACACTCTGTAGCAGAAAACCTGTCATAGCATCCCACCCCAATCTCAGTGAAATACACAGATAGTCCCCTGCTAAACTCCCTTCCCCTACTCATTCCATTATCCCAGCACCCAACTCCAGCAGACATCTCTCAGGATCCCACAGGTCACACTGGGTAGGGAAGCTGGTAGGCTAATAGCACATCTTCACCTCTCCCTCCAGTCCTCCAAATCCAATACCCTAGTCTCTTGCCAGGTCTGCAACAGAGCACCTGCTGCAGCTTCCCTAACCCAGTCTCATCCCAGCTCTGTAGCAGACCTGCTGTGGCCTCTCCGCACTCTCTTCCACCATTATCAGGAAATTAATTGAGCAGATCCTGGTGGAACACTCTGCTTTCTTCCTTCTTGTGAAGCTCCTCCACCACCCCCAGTCCATCCCCATTCCTATATGTCAAGTCCTAATACCCAGAAACACATTTTAGCTAGAACCCCAGGCCCTGCCAGTGTCCACACCTATCAGGATTTTCCTAACACACAACACACAGCCACCACATTTTCCTAAGAACCAGAGAGGAAACATAAGCCCAGGGAAAAAAACACCCAACTAACTAACAAAGACAAGACACCTAGACATCAGCACCGAGAACTACAATCTTCCCTAACCCGGATACCTAGAGGCCAGCATGAAACTGGGATCAATAACAGCCTGGACAATGTGTCTCTACTGGAGCCCAGCAACCCTACCACAGCAGGCCTTGAGGATTTCAGCACAGCTACAGCACAAGAAAAAAACCTTAAAGCAATCTTATATGATAGAAGTCTGTAAAGAAGAAATTCATAAATCCCTTAAAGAAATCTATGAATATATAAACAGTAGGAGGAAAGTAATAAAACAATTCAAGATCTGAAAGTGGAAATAGAATCAATAAAGAAAACCCAAACTGTGAGAAAATCTGGAAATGAAAAGTTTAGGAACTCGAACAGAGGCAAGCTTCAGCAAAAAATAAATAAAAAATATCTATTACATATATATAATATATATATGATAGAATACAGAATCTCGGGCACTGAAGACACTAAAGAAGAAATGGTTAAAAAAAAAACTTGTTAAATCTGAAAAATAACTGGCATGAAATATCAAGGAAATCTGAGCTACTATAAAAAGGCCAAATCTAAGACTAATAGGAATAGAGGAAGGGAAAGAAACACAGGTCAAAAGCAGAAACTATTTTCAACAAAATCATACAAGGAAATTTCCCTACCCTAAAGAAAGAAATGTCTATCAAAGTACAAGAAACTTACAGAACAGCAAATATATTAGAGCAGAAAAGACCCTAGACACATAATAATTAAACATTAAAAGTATACAAAGAAGAAAGCTGCAAAAGAAAAAGGCCAAGTAATATATATGGGTATATATATTAGAATTACACCTGACTTCTCAATGGAGACTCTAAAAGACAAAAGGGCCTGGACAGACATGTTGCAGACTCTAAGAGACCACAAATGCCAGCCCAGACTATTGTACTGTGCTAAATTTTCAATCACAGTAAGTGGAAAAAAATAAGACATTCCATAAGAAAACCAAATTTAAGCAGTATCTATACACAAATCCAGCCCTATAAAAGGTGCTAGAAGATAAAACTCCAACCTACAGAGATTAACTACATCCTCGACCAGCAAGTCAAAAAATTAAATATACACACACACACAAACAAGCAACAACAACAAAATAACAGGAAATGACAATCATTTGTCATTGATATCTCTCAATATCAGTCTCAATTCCCCAATAAAAAGATAAAGACTAACAGAATGGATATAAAGAAGGATTCCTCTATCAGTAGAGTCTTTCAGAGGCTCTCTGTAGAAGGCTCCTGTCCTGTTCTCTGTCTCCTCCTGCTTCCATCCATTTTTTCCTTCAAAAGAAGGGTAAGATAGAAAGACCTGGAGGGGAAAGGAGCTCCAAAAGGAGCCCAACAGAGCCATAAAAACTGAGCCCTGGGCATGGAGAGGACCTAAAACCCTGGCTCAGTTGTAGCCCATACACTCAGTCTCCAAGTGCAGTCCCTAGTAAGGGGAAGAGGGGCTTTCTCTGGCATGAACTCATTGACAGCTCTCTGATCACTGCCCACTGCAGGGTGCAACCTTGCCAGGCCACAGAAAAAGACTATGCAACCAGTCCTTATGAGACCTGATAGGCTAGGGTCAGATAGAAAGGGAGGAGGACCTCCCCTATCAGGGGACTAGGTGAGGGGCATAGGAGGAGGAGAGTGGGATTGGGAGGATATGAGGGAGGGGGCCACAGCCAGGATACAAATTGAATAACTTGTAATAAATGATAATAATAATAAAAAATATTTTTAAAAGGATCCATCCTTCTGTTACATTCAAGAAATGCATCTTAACATTAAGTCTAGACATTAACTTGGGGGAAAGGATTGGAAAAATATATTCCAAGCAAATTGACATAAGAAGCAAGCTGGTGTGGCCATTTTAATATCTAAGAAATAGGACTTCAAACAAAAACTAATCAAAAGAGATAAGGATGATCACAAAGAAAAAAAAATCCATCAAAATGACATTTCAATTATTAACATCTATGCCCCAAACACAAAGGCACACAAATCTGTAAAACAACAACAACAAAAACACTACTACAGCAAAAAAATCACATAATGACCCTCACACACTGATAGTGAGAGAGTTCAATACCACACCAATACTCTCACCAATAGACAGGTCATCCAGACAAAAATTAATACTGGAACAAATAGACATTATAATCCAAATGGATGTAACTGATATTTACACAACCTTTCACCCCAACATAAAAGAATATACCTTCTTCTCAGCACCTCATGAAACTTTCTCTAAAACTGACCACATACATGGACTCAATGCAAATCTCAACAGATAGAAATAAATTAAAGTAACTCCTGCATTCTATTACACCACCATGGATTAAGGCTAGATATTAACAACAGAAACAGCAGAAAGTTTACAAACTCAAGAAAACTGACTATCTACCCCCCAAAAAAAAAATGGGTAAAGACAGAAATAAGAAAGAAATAAAGACTTTCTACACGTCAATGAAAATGAATACACAGCAAACCACAGCTTATGGGACACAATGAAAGAAGCTCTACAAGGAAAGGTCATAGCACTAAGTGCCCACAGAAAGAAATAGGAGATTTCTCATACTAGCAACTTAACAGCACACCTGAAAGTTCTAGAACAACAAAATAAAACAAACAAAAAAACAGAAATTACAGCTAAAAGAACTAAAAAGCAAGAAATAATCAAACTCATGGCTAAAAATTAACAGAATAGAAAACAAACAATATAAAAACAATACAAAAAAATCAATAAAACAAAGGGTTGGTTCTTTTAGAAACTCAAAATGATTGACAACCTTTATCCAGATTAATTAAAAGGCAGAGAAAAATATCCAAATTAACAAAATTATAAATGAAAAGAGAAACATGACAATAGATACCAAGGAAATCCAGAAAATCATAGGTCGTAGTTTAAAAACCTGTAATTTTCTCAATATATAACATCAAAATTAAATCAAGATCAGATAAGCAATTTAAATATACCTGTATACTCTAGTGAAATAGAAACAGTCATTAAAAAATCTTCCAACCAAAAAAATAAAAAATAAAAAGTCCCAGGGCCATATGATTTTAACAAAGTTCTACCAAACTTTCAAAGAGCTAATGACAATACTCTTCAAATTATTTAACAAAACAGAAACAGAAAGAATATTGCCAATTTCATTTTAAAAGACCACAGTTACCCTGATATCCAAAACACACAAAGACCCAACAAAGAGAATTACAAACTAATATCCCATATGAACATAAATGCAAAAATATTCAATAAATACTTGCAAACTAAATCCAAGAACACGTCAAAAAGATCATCCACCATGACCAAGTAAGCTTCTTTTCACAGATACAGGGATGGTTCACATTTGTAAATTAAAAAATATAATCCACCATATACACAAACTGAAAGACAAAACTCACATAATCATGTCATTAGATGTAGCAAAGGCCTTTGACAAAATCCAACATCTTTTCATTATAAAAGCACTGGAGAGATTTGGAATAAAAGTGACGTACCTAAACATAATAAAACGCTTTTACAGCGAGCCCGTGGCCAACACCAACTTAACTGAAGAAAAACTCAAAGCAATTCTACTAAAATCACGAACAAAACAAGGTTGTCCACTCTTTATCTATTCAATATAATATCTAAAGTCTTAGCTAAAGTAAAACAAATAAAGAACAGAGGTATACAAATTGGAAGGAAAGAAGTCAAAGTATTGTTATTTAAACAGAATAAGACAGTATACACAAATGACCCTAAATATTCTATTGGAAAATTCCTCCAGGTGATAAACACTTACACCAAGTAGCTGGAAACAAAATTAACGCAAAAAAAAAAAAATTGTCTTCCTACATACAAAAAAAAAAAAAAATAGTCTAAGACAGAAAACAGGAAAGCAACAGCTTTCACAAAAGCCTCAAATAATATAAAATTTTAGGTTATCTCTAACCAAGCCAGTGAAAGACTTGTATGACAAGAACTTCAAGTCTTTGAAGAAAGAAATTGAAAAAGATATCAGAAGATGGAAAGATCCCCCAAATGCTCATGATTGATAGAATCAGCAGAGTAAAATGGTCATCTTACTAAAAGCAATCTACAGATTCAACACAATCCCCATCAAAATTCCAGCAGAGTTCTTTACAGAACCTGAAAGAACAATATTCAACTTCATATGAGAAAAACAAAACACCCATCATAGCTAAAACAATCCTGTACAATAAAAGAACTTCTAGAGGTATCACCATTGCTGATTTCAAGCTATACTATAAAGCTATAGTAATAAAACTTTCATGGCATTGGCATTAAAAACAGGCTGATCAATAGAATAAATCAAAGACCCAGATATAAATCTACACACCTATAGACATCTGATTTTTTTATATATATAAAGAAGCCAGAAATATACAATGGGGGAAAAAAGCATCTTCAACAAATTGTGTTGGTCTAACTGGATGTCAGCATGTAAAAGGATGCAAATAGATCCATATCTATCACCTTGCACAAAACTCTAGTCCACGTAGATCAAAGACCTCAAAATACCAAATACAATGAACCTGACAGGAGAGAAAGTGAGGAAAAGCCTTGAATGTACTAGCACAGGTGACGATGTACTAGCACAGGTGACGACTTCCCGAACACTGGTAGTGCAGGTTCTAAGACCGAGAATTAATAAATGATACCTCATGAAACTGAAAAGCTTTTGTAAGGCAAATAATACCATCAATAGGACAAAACAGCAGCCTACAAAATGGGAAAAGATTTTCATCAACTCTACATCTGACAGAGGTCTAATATCCAAAATATATAAAGAATTCAAGAAACTAGATACCAAAATATTAAATAATCCAATTTTAAAAATTAGGTACAGATCTGAACAGAGAAGTCTCAATAGAAGAATCTCAAATGGCCAAGAAGCACTTTAAAAAATGTTAAACATCCTCAGCCATCAGGAAAACGCAAATCAAAACTACTAAGATTCCATCTTAACACTTGTCAGAATGGCTAAGATCTGTGACACAAGTGAGAGTTCATGCTGGCCAGGATGTAAAACAAGGGGAACACGCCTCCATTGCCGGTGGGAATGAAAACTTTTACAGCCACTATGGAAACCAACATAGCAGTACTCAGAAAATTGGGAATCGATCTACCTCAAGACCCAGCTATACCACTCCTGGTCATGTACTCAAAGGACACTCCGTTCTACCACAAGGACATTTGTTCAACTATCATCATAGCTGCTTTACTTATAATAGCCCAGAAACTGGAAACATCCTAGATGCCTCTCAATTGAAGAATGAACAAAGAAAATGTGGTACATTTACACAATGGAGTATTATTCAGCTGTCAAAAACAATGACATCAACAAATTTTCATGTCAGAAACAATTCCTGTCCCCCTTACTAGGGAACCCACTTGGATACTAAGCTACCATGGGCTATGTCTGAGCAGGGGTTGTAGGTTATATCCATGCATGCTCCTTAGTTGGATAAACAGTCTCATAGAAGACCCCTGTGCTCAGATATATTTGGACCTTGTGGGCTTCCCCTCCCCTCTGAGGGAGGAGCAGCCTTGCTGAGCCACAGATAAGGACATTGCAACCATCCTGAAGATGCCTGATAAGCTAGGGCCAGACGGAAGGAGAGGAGGACCCCCTCTCAGTGGACTCAGAAGGGGGCAGGGAGGAGATGAGGGAGGGAGGGGAGGATTGGGAGGGAAAGAGGGAGAGGGCTACAGCTGGAATACAAGTGAATGTATAAAATTATTTAAAAATAAAAAAATATTAAAAAAAGAAGTTTTCAGGCAATTGGCTGGAACTGAAAAATATCCTGAGTGAAGTAATCCAGACCCATAAAGACAAACATGGATGTACTCATAAGTGGATAGATATTAGCTGATAACTAAAGGATAGCTATCCTACAATCCATAGACCCAGAGACACTAAGTAACAAGAAAGGCTAAGTAACAAATGGATCTCCCTGGGAAGGGGAAATAAAATGGATTTTGTGGGTGGACTGGGGGTCAATGGGGATGGGAACAGGAAGGATCAGGCTTAGGGGTAGATAGGAGGGAGAGAGTACTGGGAGAGACAACTGGAATAGCGGGGCATTTGAAGGATGATGTGAAAACAGTGCAGTAGAAGCTCCCTGGGATCTAGGATGGTGATCCTATGAGGCCTCCTGGTAATGAGGGATATGGAGCCTCAACGAGCCATCCTCTGTAACCAGGCAAAGCAACCAGTGGTGGGACTGGGACAGCAACCCAGCCACAAAACCTTCAACCTATAATTTGTCCTTAATACAAAATGTGCTTGGGTAAAGGTGATGCAGACCAATGACTGGTCCAACTTGAGACCTATGCCCAACACCACCTGGATGGCCAGGAACCAGAGGCTGGATAACCCAGAGACCTATAATAGAACCTAAAACGAGTGGCCAAAAAATAAAAAATAAAGGCAAAGAAATTATTCCTAACAATAGTCTGCTCTACTTGTAGACTGATGCCACGCCCAATTGTCAACAGAGAGGCTTCATCCAGCAACATATGGGAGCAGAGGCAGAGACCCACAGCCAAACGTGACAGGAAGAGTGGGGAACAGTGTAGAAGAAGAGGAAAAAGAATTGTAGGAGCCAGGGGGTTCTGGCATAAAAACACAGCCCACAGAATCAACTAAACAGGGCTCACAGAGATTGAAGCAACAACCACAAAGCCCACATGGGTCTATGCTAGGTCCTCTGCATATATGTTGCGCTAGTTTAACTTGGAGTTTTTGTGGGACTCCTAAGAGCGGGAATGGGGGCTGTCTATGACTCTTTTGCCTGCTCTTGGGACCTTTTCCTCTTACTGGATGGCCTTGTACAGCTTTCATATGAGGGTTTTTGCCTAGTCTTACTGTAACCTGTTATGCTGTGCTTGGTTGATATCTCTGGGAGGTCTGTTCTTTCCTCAAGGGGAATGGAAAGAAGTGGATCTGGGGGTGAGTTGGGGAGATAGAGGAGAAACTGTGGTTGAGATAATTAATACATAAAAATAAAAAATATTTTTTAGATTTTTTTTCAAAAAAAATTCAAAGCTCTAATGCAGAACATGCTTCAAAAATGTGTGCTGGAAATTGAGACATTCATCATTCAGTTAATCCACTGAAAATAGTATTGAGTCTTTCTGAAATCAACTGTTAGATAAATAACATCATGTTAGAAACTGACATAAGACATAACTTCTGTGTTATGGGAGGCTCAGGACCAAAGACAGAAGTGTTTTCTTAGTGGGTGATATAGGAGGAATAAAAAAAAAAAAAAAAAAAAAAAACAACACTGTACAACCAACTATTCCAGGATGGCTATAAATCAGTATCACTTACTATTTTTATAGACTATCTCAAACAAGAAACAAATGACTGAAATCTTTTAATATGAGGATGATAGGTCAGTGTCAGATCTGGCAAAAGTCAGCAGGTAGAAAAGTTGAAGAAATGGAGAGATGGGTACAAAGAAACAAGACTGACAATGCAAGCAACCATAACTAATTTAGTGCATAATAAGTCTTTCCCTCAAACTATCAAGTGCACAGGATTAGCTCAGCCATAGAGTGCTTGCTGGCATGAACAAGACCCTGGGTTTAATCCCTAAGGAAACACACACACACACATACACACACACACACACACACAGAGAGAGAGAGAGAGAGAGAGAGAGAGAGAGAGAGAGAGAGAGAGAGAGAAGAGAGGAGGTTCTTGAAATTCCTCACAAAAAAAGTCTTACAAAAGAACTTACCATCTGATCTTTAATGCGATTGACAGACAATCTACAAAGCTTCCTAAAATGCCTGGCATTCTAAAATAAAGGTACATATATTAGCTACAAATAGCATTTCCCTCCCAACATTGATAAGCTATGCTTTTAAACTGTGTTTCAATTTAAGAGAAGATATGCTACCGAGGCTAGAGTAGGTGATAATGCAGCTAAAAGAAGAAAGAAAGGAAGTATATAATTACTGGAAAAGGCCTGCTTCCTCCATTAGCTTAGCAGTATTCACACTTGTATAGTCTTTTAAGTTAAATTCTATGAGTTGCTTGAATATTTCTGATACTTGAATAAATGTCCTCATCTACAGGGTCCATGAAATTTCAAGGCTTCTGAGACCCTCCTTAAAAAAATATATGGAGTCTGTGTATATATGCATATATATATGAATAAATGAATGAAATTTTAACACTAAATCCTTCCTTTGATATCCTACTTTTACATCTGATGTGACCCAAATAAAGCTTTGAATCAAGTAGCAAGTACTAATATTGTATCAAGAATAAAGTATCAAGTATTAATCACATATATATCTATATATAAACACTATAGACCCAGATGTTCAACAAAGATTTTTATACAGAGAACAAAAATAAATCTATATTAGATCTGAAATTCTAGTAAGGCAAAACAACAACAACAACAAAAAAAAAACAAATGAGAAAGAATTACTGCACTTGTCAAATAAGAGTGATGCAAAATGAGATCTGGTAGTCATTACACAGTGTTTCCTGAAGAGTAACATGCCCAGCGTGCTGATACTCAGAAAGGTCAACTACAACAGCAGCCTTTAACAGAAAACATGCTTGAAGCACATACTGGAAAATACTACCTGTCTCCATTTTGTACATAACCATTTCTTAACAAGAGGCAGACAATATATACAAGTAAAAATCAAATAACTCAGGAGACTACAGTAGGTGGAGGCCTTCCACATGAAAGGAAACTATAAAACTTTGGAATTTTCAGCCTGAAAATAATACTGAAAGGCAACTGGTACAAAACACAAAGATTTCAAAAGCAAAGGGTTGTAATGGGGGCTAAACATTGATGTTTCACAAATAACAGAATAATACAATCAATAGAAACTCTAAAAACTCTATTTTAAAGAAGAAAATAATTTCTAGAATAGATGATTCTAACAAACGCTCTTTGTTTCTTTTCTTTTTTTACATATAAAATTTAAAAATTTTTTTTTATCAGTTACATTTTATTAACTCTGTATCCCAGCCGTGTCCCGATCCCTCATTCCCTCCCACTCCCTCCCTCCCTCATCTCCACCGTGCTCCTTTCCAAGTCCACTGATAGGGGGGACCTCCTCCCCATTCATCTGATCCTGTTTTATCAGGTATCTTCAGGACTGGCTGCAAAGCCTTCCTCTGTGGCCTAACAGGACTGCTCCTCCCTTCGGGGGTGGGGAGACCAAAGAGCCAGTCATTGAGTTCCTGTTAGAAATAGTCCTTGTTCCCCTCACTTTGGGAAACCAATTGGTTACTGAGCTACCACAGGCTACATCTGAGTGGAGGTTCTAGGTTATATCCATACATGGTCCTTGGTTGAATGTCAGTCTCAGAAAAGACCCTGTGCCCAGATATATTTGGTCCTTGTGGAGCTCCTATCCTTTCCCCATCAGACTAACTCCCCTTCTTTCTTATGATTCCCTGTACTCTGCCAAAGGTTTGGTCATGAGTCTTTGCTTTGAAAACACTGCTAGTTAGAGTCTTTCAGATGCGCTCAGTAGACTCCTGTCATACATTCAATGCACATCCCATCTGTCTTTCTAAACGAGGATTGATCATCTTACCCCATGTCCACTCAATTGATTATCTTTTTTAGGTGTATAGATTTCATTATGTTTATCATATCTTATAGGTCTATATAAGTGAGTATATCCCATGTTTGTCTTTCTCCTTCTGGGATATTTCACTCAGAATGATCTTTTCTAGATCCCACCATTTGCCTGCAATCTTTGTTTCTTGTTATAATGATCCTATAAGAAAAAAAAAAAAAACTAACAGACATCTGGAGGAGAAAAAGTAAGAATGTAAAATGGTCTTTTCCACACTTAAAGTTAAAAGAAAGGTTAACCGGACTCCTATGATCCCCAGTATTCAAGAAGATGAAGCAGGAGAACTGTCCCACATTTAAGGACAGCCCTTGCTACACAGTAAGTTCCATGATAGAGCAAAACCTTCCCTTGTTAAACACACACACACATATATATATATGATCTTTATCTATTAATTTCATGTTTAATGCCTATGAATGAAACATTTATTCCAAGTGTTAAAGACACATAGAAAAGTACTGACATTTGCCATTATCTGGAACACTTAGCTCAATACATAATTACAAAAGTATTATTTGTACTTCCTGTTATAGCTGTAGGCTAACAGGAAGATAAACACAAGATAACACAAGATAAACATGCCTATGAAACTAGATATCCATCTCTACACCAAAAAAAAAAAAAAAAAAAGAATGTAGAAAGTACTGCAACAAAGTGTCATTGACTATTAAGTATATTTTACTAAACAGAACAAATGTGATCTTTTAAGAACATTGGCTGCTTTTACAGAGGCCCAGCTTTAATTCCCAGCACCTCATATGGAAGCTCACAACCATCTGTAACTATAGCTCAAGGGGATTCAGCACTCTCTTCTTGCCTCTATGCAAACCAGGCATGCAGGTGGTATGCAGACAAGCAATCAGATGACAACACACACACATACAATCTTAAAATTCATTACATGAAAAGCCTTTACATGACTGGAACTAGAATTATGCAAGATTTTTGGAGCCATTCAATGATCTCCCTTCACAGTTGGTTGTATATAAAAAATGCAAGTGGTGAGACTTGCTAGTAACCTCTGATCTGGAAAAGAAACATTTCCACATAGAATCTGCTCAGTCATTTTCTAACACTCTGTTACTAATGAAGCACAACTCACAAACAGCAAAAAATATAGCTAACAGGGCTGTCAGTGTAGCTCAGTGGTAAAGCATGCCCTTGGTATGAAAGGCCCAGTATTCAAGTAGAAGACTGAGAAGAAGGAACAGCATCTATTATCAAAACCAAACACTGTATAAAGAACAGTCAATTTTTTTAATTCTTTATTAATTATACTTTATTCACTTTGTATCCCCCCTGTGGTTCCCTCCCTTCCTCCCCCCTCTGCACGAATGCTCCTCCCCAAGTCCAAAGAAGGGGAGGTCTTCTTTTCCTTCCTTCTGATCCTAGTCAATTAGGTCTCATCAGGAGTGGCTGCATTGTCTTCTTCTGTAGCCTGGTAATGCTGCTCCCCCCTCAGGGGAAGGTAATTAAAGAGCAGGCCAATCAGTTCATGTCAGAGACAGTCCCTAAGAACAGTCAATTTTAAGCTCTCTATATCAATAGAAAAAAAGTCATGAAGAATCAAAATGGATAACTCATCCAACTCAGCTGGTTTAGGGCCGTGAACACACTGCACAGAAGTCAAACTTGGCTGAAAACTAGAGAAGTAACCCTAACTTAGCTTAGTGTCAAAGGGCCTATTCAATCAATTCAGGGGTTTCCAGACAGGACTGCTCAGAGCCAAGATGTAGCATATGTGGAAATCTGGGCCCTAATCATAGCTGGGCACAAGTGCTCTGATATAAGTCAGCTACTGGAGAACTAGAACAATACTACAGTTTAAAAGCTGAAAAGAAATGTTTGTTCAAAATCATTTACTTTGTCACTACAGAACACTCTTGCCTATAGAAGAATTTTAATATATCAACATGGCTACTCTGACAAAGGATCACATCCAAAGGTCTGTGTGATCACCCAGATTATAGAAACACCCTTAGTACACACCTTTAATATCTCTGACTGGAATACAGACACACCTTTAACACACACCTGTAATTCCAAACAATGACAAACTAAGTGACAAATCAGAGAAAGATGGGATACGCCCAACTCTCAAGAGAACAGACAGGGAAGAGAAGCTACTTAAGAGCAGTGCAGGGAGAAGTCAACAGACAAGACAGCAGTACAGTAGGATTAGGTGAGTGCAGTAGAGGAAGAAAGTACAGCACAGGGATACAGGAGAGTATATGCAGTTCGTACAGTACAGCTTGGTGCAGTTTGCGGAGTTCAGAGGCAGTTTTTCAAAGCAGAGCACTTCAGTGAGAAGTCGAGGGAAGCCAGTTTGAATCAATCAGTTGAATCAATCAGTTGGAGAGGAGTTCGAGTCAGAACAGCTGAGATAAGCCAGCCAGCCAGAGTTCAGAAGGAACTAGAAAGGGTGAGCTTATTCAGCAGTAAGTCTCAGAGGCTGAAAACATTCTAGGCCAAGGTTAGCAGAAACTGGAAGCTGAAGCATTCAAGGTCCAGGCTTGCAGAAGATTAAATTGTATGGCAGCTAGAAGCTCCCAGGCCTAGAGATAATTAGATAGAAACACCCTGGGCTCGGTCCAAGCCATGTATTCATAAAGCTTGGGTTCAGCTCTCATCTCATCCCATCATCTGAGGAAATAAAAACATTTACACTTCCTACTAGGAATCTGAATAATTTGTGAAAATGAAGCAAATTAATTAGGCCAAAACAACAAATTTTTACTTTTATGTCTTAATACTGTGGGTGGGAGAGATAGCTTATGGGGTAAGAGGACTTGCTGTGCAAGCATGAGGACCTGAGTCCCAATCCCTTTACCACATAAAGACAGGTAGCGGTCACAGTTCACCTGTAATCTCAGGCTATAGCAGGGAAGAGTGAAGAATCTCTGTGCTTGCTGACGACCAGGCAGGTTTCAGTGAAACACACTGTGAAAGGGAATAAGGCAGAGAGTGACAGCCACACATCTGACTTCCCACAGGTACATCTGCAAACACGTGTGTAAACATCACACATACCACACTTACACTCACACAGTGAACACATCACACACATACCACACTTAAACTCTTACACACACTGTATACATCACATATATACCACACTCACATACACGGTATCATCACACATATACCACACTTACACTCAATACAAACACACAAATTCTTAAAACTAATTTTAAAGGGACAGTGTTCATTTTCCTATCAGCACAACAGTACAGGTCTACATAAAATCTTTGACTCAAAGCAAGGAATGATGACACATGTGTAATCTGCTATAGAAGGCTGAGGGAGAACAGTACCAAGTCTGAGGCCAGCCTTTGCAATATAGCAAGGTCTTGTCTAATAAAAACATTATCTTATATCCAAATTGAACCCCTGAGTCTTTTATTTAAAAACTGGAGGATTTCAGAATTGATGTCTAACAGTTTACCTCTTGTCCAATTTGGACATTTAGAATAAGCCAGAAAGTCCTAATTAAAGCAGCATGATAGAGAAGTAGGGTGGAGTAAAGAGAGACTAACCTGCTTTATAACGGAACTCATTAATTCCATAGGATTAATAATTAAAACTCCATCTGTTTTGAATGTCAGTGTAAAACTGCTTCTGGATCTGGTCAAGGAAATGTTAATGAAACACTGCTAGACCCATCAGCTCAGCTTCTTCTTTATTTTGAGCAAATTTTATAAACATACTCTAGCTAAAGCAAATAGAGAACAATGTAAATATCCTTTTAACTTAAAAGTATACCTACAGACCCAGGATAATTTTTTTTTAATTTTTCATCAATTACACTTTATTCATTCTGCATCCCCCCATAAGCCCCTCCCTCCTCCCCTCCCAATTCCACTCTCCCTCCTCCCCTCCCAATCCCACCCTCCCTCCTCCCTCTGCTTGCATGCCACTCCCCAAGTCCACTAATAGGGGAGGTTCTCCTCTCCTTTCTGATCTTAGTCTGTCAGTTCACATCAAAAGTGGCTGCATTGTCCTCTACTATGGCCTGGTAAGGCTGCTCCCCCCCAGAGGGAGGTGACTAAAGAGCAGGCCAATCAGATTATGTCAGAGGCAGTTCCTCTTCACATTACTATGTAACCCAATTGGACTCTGAACTGCCCTGGGCTACATCTGTGCAGGGGTTCTGGGTTATCTCTATGAATAGTCCTTGGTTGGAGTATGAGTCTCTGGGAAGTTCCCTGTGTTCAAATTTTCTTGTTCTGTTGCTCTCCTTGTGGAGACCCTGTCCTCTCCAGCTCTTACTATTTCCCAGTTCTTACCTAAAATTCCATTCACTCTGCCCAACAGTTGCCCATCAGGCTCAGCATCTGCTTTGATAGTCTGAAGGGCAGAGGCTTTCAGAGGCCCTCTGTGGTAGGTTCCTAGGTTGTTTCCTGTTTTCTTCTTCTGATGTCCATCCTCTTTGCCTTTCCGGATGGGGATTGGACATATTAGTTAGGGTCCTCTCTCTTGCTTAGTTTCTTTAGATGCACAGGTTTTAGTGGGTTTGTCCTATGTTGTATGTCTATATGAGTGAGTATATACCATGTGTGTCTTTTTGCTTCTGGGACAACTCACTCAGGATGATCCTTTCCAGATCCCACCATTTACCTGCAAATTTCATGATTTCCTTATTTTTCATTGCTGAGTAATATTCCATTGTGTAGATGTACCACAATTTCTGCATCCATTCTTCAGTTGAGGGGCATCTGGGTTGTTTCCAGCTTCTGGCTATTACAAATAAAGCTGCTACAAACATGGTTGAGCAAATGTCCTTTTTGTGTACTTGAGCCTCTTTTGGATATATGCCCAGTAGTGGTATGGCTGGATCTTGAGGAAGCGCTATTCCTAGTTGTCTGAGAAACTCAAACTGACAACTCCTGGACTGGAAGCACACAGTGCTCTTTCAGGAGACCTGTTCAACAACAAGGCTTCTCAGCTTTCTCCTCCAGGTCTCTCATGGCCATTATCACGGTAGGCAAAGGGCAGATATAAAATCATCACACACCTAGGGAGTGAGATCAGCTACTACCACTTGGTATCCTTGGAAGGAACCTCTCCAGTCTCAGCTTCCTGAACCAAAACAGACATCTGCTACATACGGTGTTTTTGTCACCAATGAACTGTATATACAAGATAACCCAATAGGATTATAACAAAGTTGAAAAATTACTATCACAGCCATTCTAATTTCAGAGTTCAAGGTATCACACATGTTGGTGGACTGTTCAGCCAGTAGAAAAAGATAGCATGCAAAACTATGTAAAGCACATGACACTGACAATGACAAACATGCTACAACTTTATGTGCTTATTAAGCTATTTGCTTTATTATTTCTAAATGTGCTTCTAGTTATTTAAAATAGGTTTACTGACTGACCGAGACCATCTAGGTTTGTGAAAGTACATTCTATGAAGTCCATTCAGCAAATCTGTCCAAAGATACACATTTTTCAAAAACTTATCTTGTCATTAAATGACTCATGCCTCTAATTTAAAATAACCTTCCAACCTAAAAACTCAGTATCCAAATCTGTACGGTCCCACAGCCACGTCTGAAAATAAAAAACTGAGTCCAAAAAACTTGCATATGGACAGTTCATTATGTACAAATGTACAAAACAATAATCCATGTAACTCAATGCACATTCAAGTTCTACGCAATAGAAAAATCCAAGAATTTTTTAGGTTTTTGTTTTATTTAAATTTTAACTTAAAAGCTGACTGTGGGGGATAAAGGGATGACTCATCCATTAAGAACATGAGCTGCTCATCCATAGAACCTGAATTCTGTTCCCAGCACCCATGTAAGGTAGCTCACAATCAATGTAGTTCTAGCTCCAAAAGATCTGACATCCTTTCTGGCCTCAATGGGAACTCACACACATATAGAACACATCATATAATGCCGACATAAATAATCTTACATAAAAGAGGTTATGACTTAAACACATTTGTCCTGTGGGGAATAATAAAATGAAGTCTCCTTTATTAAAAATGCTGACTGTGATGGTTAGTGATGATTGCCAACTCAACGGGGAGGACCCTCAGAACATCTGTGAGGCATAACTGCTGTGTGGGGATCTGCCCACTCTGGGTGGCACCATTTCTCTAAGTTGGGGATCTGAGGCTGCATAACTGAGTCAGCTGGCATGCACTGTTCTGTGCTCTTGACTATGAATGTGGTGTGTCTGGCTGTTCCAAGCTTCCTCTGCCTTGATTTCCCCACCATGATGGACTGGACCACTCAGGCGTGAGCACTAAATCCTTTCTCCCTTAAGTCACTTTCCTCAGGTATCTTATCACAGCAACAGAAAAGAAAGTAAGCCGATGACCAATTAGGCAATAATGCCAATGCAAGTAACTGTTCAGAGCCACTGGATTAGCTGCAGCATCATTCTTCTAAGAACAGAAGGTTAAAACAGAAGGATCACAAGTTCATCAGCCTAAGATATACATTCACACCTTGTCTCAAAAACTAAGGGAGGAACAAAGAGACAGAGAGAGGGAAGGAGGAAGATAGGTAAGAAATGGTAAGTAGGGACTGGAGAGATGGCTCGGTCAGTAAAGTGTTTACAGTGGAACATAAAAATCTGAGTTCAGATCACAGGTACCCACATAAAATCCAGGCACAGCAATACACAACTATAATCGAATACCTGGAGCTCTCCAGCCAGCCAGCCTAACCAAACTGGTGACCTCCAAGCTCAGGGGAGATCCTATCTCAAAAGCAATATGGAGGGTAATTAAGGAAGATGTCTGACACACTTACACATCTATGTGCATATGTACAAATATACACACATGCACACACGAACGTGGACATACATACACACCATATACGTACAAACAACAGAAGAAGAATGATAAGTAGAAGGGAGTAAACTTTGAGCAGAAATAACACCACATCAGGGCTGTAGAGACAGACAAAAGAATTGTTAAAACACTGACATATTATGAATAGGTGTGGAAAGATGTGATTGAAAAGTAAGGCAGAAAAGACCACTGGCCCAAGATTTTTTTGGTTCTGTTGCTCTCGCTGTGGAGCTCCTGTCACCTCGAGATGTTTCTCTCTTCTTTCATAAGATTCCCTGCACTCTACCCAAAGTTTGGCTATCAGTCTCAGCAACTGTTTCAACACCCTGCTGGGTAGAGTTTTTCAGAGTCCCTCTGCGGTAGTCTGTCCTGTTTCCTATTTTCCCCCTTTTCCAATGTCCATCCCATTTGACTTTCTGAATGTGGATTGAGCATCTTACCCCGGGTCCTCCTTTTTGCTTAGCTTCTTTAGGTGAACAGATTTTAGTTATATTTATCCTATATTATATGTCTAATATCCACCTATGAGTGAGTATATACCATGTGTGTCTTCCTGTTTCTGGGATACCTCACTCAGGATGATCTTTTCTATTCCCCACCATTTGCCTATAAATTTCACGCTTTCTTTGTTCTTAATTGCTGAAGACCCCTGCCTATAAATTTCATGCTTTGTTTTTAATTGCTGAAGACCCCATGGCAGTTCCAAGTGGGTTCACTAGTAAGGGGAACAGGGGCTGTCTCTGACATGAACTCAGTGGCTGGCTCTTTGATCGCCTCCCTCTGAGTTGGAAGCAGGCTTACCAGGCCACAGAGGAAGACAATGCAGCCACTCCTGATGAGACCTGATAAGCTAGGGTCAGATGGAAGGTGAGGAGGACCTCCCCTATCAGTTGACTGGGGAAGAGGCATGGGAAGAGAAGAAGGAGGGAGGGCAAGATTAGGAGGGGATGAGGGAGGGGGCTACAGCTGGGATACAAAGTGAATAAATTGTAATAAATAAAATAAATAAATATTAAATAAAAGAAAAGTAAGGCAGGAAACATCACAAAGAAAGACTGGCCTTTTCAACATTTTGTATTGTATTCTAAACTACTACAGGAGAAACTCCAGAAAACTACACATATGAAATGAATAATTTGGAAATGACTGTTTTTCCCGTTTTAAATATTCATAAAAAACAAACAAAAAAACCATACTGGACTTCATAAAAAAACCTTCTGGGAGGGCCAAGAAGGTAGCTTTGTAGAGTGCTTGCCTAACATACACAAAGTCCTCAGTGTCATCTTAACACCAAAGGAGGGAGAGGAAAATAATCTGCCATGCTGATAGCACAGTTAAGAATGTGTATGCTAGCAGCAATCACTCCTTTCATTCCAGCACTCAGGAGGTACAGTCTCCAACTGAGTGTAAGCTCTCAGTTTGAGAACAGTCTACAGAGTGAGTTTTAGGCCTGTCAGGGCTACACAATGAAAACTTGTCTAACAAACAAACAAACAAATGTTGTTCACCAGATACTGAGGGTGATCAACTCTGAAACAGAAGCTTTTATCTTTTATTTAAATCAGTCTTAAGAAATTAAAGAATATACCAGGAACGCACGCCTGTGATCCCAGCATTCTGGGAGGTAGAGGCAGGCGGATCTCTGTGAGTGCGAGGCCAGCCTGGTCTGCAAAGTGAGTCCAGGACAGCCATGGCTACACAGAGAAACCCTGTCTCAGAAAAAAAAAAAAAAAATTTAAAGAATATTATTCACATTATTATCAGAATCTTTAGGGCTGGAAAAACATTTGTCAACACACCCATAAATTCATCACTTAATGATACAAGTTACCTGAATATTTTACAATGCCTCATTTCAAATACTTTCCATTAGATACCAAATAAAAACTGAGCGATAAAGAATTAAGAACTTAAAAAGAGAAAATCCTGAACGTAAAAAGTATTCTAGCTACAATTATTTAACAACTGTATTTCTCTGTCTCTCACAAAGAGATAATAAAAAATTAACTAAACACTCTTTCAAAGAGCCTCTTATTCTGCCTATGGTACTTAAAGAGCACTCTCAATAATACAGCAAAGAAAGTTCTTCCTACTTACACTTCGTCAAAGTCAAAAGTCAGAGTAACCAGAGAGCCCTCCTTCCCCGACATCAACTAGCATGTCAGTAGAGACTGCTCAGCACTACAGCCTTATCCTTATGCAATAACTCCACAAGAATCTACTTGCTGTTCAAAATGACTATCTAAAAACTGCTGGAAATGATGCAAGGAAGACTTTTCACTTGAAGGTAGTAGCAACATAATTTTATGAGTGAAACGGAGTAAGAATAAGCGATAATTTATCAATGAATATCATAATTTATCAATGAATATTACAGATTTGTGAAATCAATATGCAATGGTAATTACTCTTTAATAGAATCTTTAGAAAGTTTTAATTTCACAGGAGTTAGAGCATATATAAACATGCGGTTTATATATAATAGAAAAATTGCTACAACTATTTTTAAAAACAAGCAATCATTCAAGAGTCTTCAGTAAAAAGTTAAACATTCTTCTCACATAAATTTTTACATACATTTATCCCTACCATTCTGGCAAAGGATTATGCTCTAATAAGAAGTATCCTAATCTTCACCCAGCAATATTTTCAGACTGATAATATTATTCTCATTTCCTTGAATAATATCCATACTCCAGGCCCATCTTCTTTCTCATATTCAATATCATGCATGCTTGTATCAAGGTTCCTTTCTTCATATCCTGTCACAGTATCAATCACTGCCTCCTGTCCACTCAATCCACTTTTGATTTATCAGCCGCCGTCTTTCTGGACTCCATAACTCGACCCAAACCATTTTAACAAGACATTGACAAATAGCACCCGGTATCACATCAACCTGTTCCACTTAGTAAACTAAGAAACAGTAACTGTGACATCTCTGCATAAGTATTCCATTCTATTCCCCAGACTGATGTATATTAATGAGGAGATGGTATTTGAAATGCTTCTTCCACATCAGCATCTAATATGATCAAATTAGGAAATGGGATGATTTATTAAATTTTGTAGAGCTGAAATATTTCTTTATATCGCTATATGTGTGGTTTCAGAAAGTGAGCTGTTACTTTCAATTTTTCTACTGAAGATGTGCCTGCATTTCACAGACGAATTATTGTCTTTAAAAAGATTGCAAGAAGGCAAAATGTTATTAAGCAAATGCTCAGTAAAACAAACTAAATCAGTTTTAAAATTCCTAATTTAATGTAAATCTTGGTTGTTTCACTGAAATTCAGTTTGTGATCTTATTAAGTCATATTTGCATCGTAGTGTCTTGCTGTAGGACAGTTTCAAATTTATAGCATTACCAAGCGGCTTCACTTCTTGACTTTTAAGATATGTCCTCAATAAAATAAAATAATTGCTCTCTAAGCACACATTTTTTCTTTATTTTCAGATATAAGAAAAAAAGTCAATAGATTAAAAAAAATAAAACTGGGAAACCAACCATTTGTATCATTTATATAATTTTCATAATTAGATGTTAAAATATTCTTATTTAAACGTTGTTTTAAATTTAACAACTATTCCAGGGGCACTTTAAACTATAAAAATATCTAAGTAGATATTTAAATATAATCAAAATAAAAACTAAAGCAGGAATGAGAAGAAATAAGTATCATTTAAATTCTCTCCTGAGCTCATCTTCTGTTTGCAGGTATGTACCCCTTCCAGAACTCTGCTCACTTCAGAACCAAAGATCCCAAGGATAAAAGCCACATCTAAGCCTTCACCTGTGCCAACATCAGCACACAATCTCACACCTGATAGTTCCTAACGGGGCCTCAATGAGGTTTGTTCGTAGACATAGAAATAGGTTGAAAAATAAAAAGGTTTTGACTTTATTCACTGATTAGGAAGTAACTATTAAAATCAATAGATCTATGAAAGAAATATTATATTATATTATAATAACAAGGAAAGATAATCCAATATAAAACTGTGATTCCCAGATATTTACTTAAAGCTTATATGAATAAAAATCATGTTTCATATGCAGAGTAATTTTTATAATCTTAAAGAATCTAATCTAGTCTAATTTTCAATTGAAAAAGATTAATATTGTTCAAATTAAGACAATAACTATTCTATTAATATGTAATTCAACCTTTCTAATTAATATTCCAAAACAGAATATAGACAAAATTAGATAATCAGAAATGTTGTCCTTTGTTCCTTAAATAAAGGAACAAAAGGGAATATAAGATTAGATCTTTTCTAAAATTCTGTTAAACCACTAAAACCCAATGAAATAGAAGTAAATTCATGAATATGTTTTTATAGGTAATAAAAAGAAGTATATAATATGTGGTAGACAATATAAAACTAATTGTATGTCTACATATTGGTAAATAACTGAAAAGGTAATCTTAAAATAATTCAATATTCTTTTTATATTGATTTTAGCTTATTATTTCATAATTTTAAAGGTATCATATATGCTGTAGAAAATGTATAAAATTACAAACTAATAGCATCTACAATTTCTTATTTACCAAAATATTATGATACCTTTATAGTTTACAAATTATTTTCTTGGGTTTTTTTTGTGTGTGTGTGTGGTTGTAGTGATTGTAGTGACCATTTTTTAACACAGCCTATATTAAAAAGCTTAGGCTGGCCTTGAACATGTGACCTTCCAGAAAGCTAAGATTATAGGTGTACATCAAGAAGCCCAGTTACACAGTGCTTTTAAGACAATCTTTCATTTTTATTTTTATTTTATGAGCATTAGTGTGAAGGTGTCAGATCCCTTGGGGTGGCATTACAGACAGTTGTGAGATGCCATGTGGGTGCTGGGTTCTTTGAACCAGGATCCTTTGAAAGAGCAGCTGGCATTCTTAACCACGCGCCATCTCTCCAGCCCTTAAAACAAATCTTAATAAATAAATACATTTCCTGAAAATATGTTGCACTCTTTGCAATTAGTAAATATCTGTTATTTGTTCTATCTCTGAACTAATATTACTACTGAAATTTTCATAACTTTCTCTAATTCACAGTAATCAATGTCTTCCCTAATAACTTTTATGTGATGGTCTGGAGGATGCATATTTTCTTTCTTACTCCATTTTCATGTATGTATGGAGTATGTATGTTTGCATGTGCAGACACCTGCGGGGAGTGACATGAATGCAGAGGCCAGAGCTGATGGCAGACGTATCTTCCATAGCTCTTTAGCTCATTCAGGAGTGCACGATCTATCATCCAGCCTAGAGCTCACCTCCTGTCTCGGTCTCTACAAGCTTGTTCTGGGGGGTCCTCTATCTCTGTCTTCCAGAAGCAGAATATGCCTCTAGTGAAGGACTGACTCGTACAAATGAGCTTAGAGACTGAATAATAGAAAATATCTGTCTGGGGGGTCCTAGGTTATGATGAAATATACTTATTTAAATCCTAAAAGAACAATACACCTAACAAGTCTCCTGAAATGATTTAATAAATTATATTATTAATGCAATTAATGTAGTAATAACATTGTCCTATCTCAATTAGGAAATCAAAGGAAAATCAGGGCTGATCAGATGGCTCAGAGGATAAATGTACTTGCTGCCTGAAGACTTGAGCTTAATCAGCCTGTCCCACCTGGTGGAAGAAAAGAACTGATTCCAGAATGTTATCTTCTGATACACACACACACACAAACACACACACATGCGTGAAATGAATAAATAAAACAAAATTTTAAATAAGAAAAAATTATAATTGGAACAGATCTGTATGCCACTTCTCATGAGACTGAGACAAGAGGTTCCCTTGACTTCAAGAGTTTGAGATCAGTCTAAGCAACACAAAGACACACCTTCTCAAAAACAAAAATAAAGAAAAGAAAATCAAGTAACAATGTAACTAATCTACAATAAATACAAATGACTACCAAGGTTGGACAAATCATCAAGATGTAAGATGAGAAAACATGAAAATACACTGGAAAATAAAGTATACTTTATTTCAAAAGACAAGAGACTAACAAAAATCAATACCAATTAACGTTAAAAAAAAAAACTTTCTCAGCAAATAAGATATATGGAAAGATTTTTCTTCAGTCTTAAAAGGCAACCAGGAAGAAAAACAAAAACAAAATAAGACTATAGTTAACATTCTATTCAAAGGTAAAACAATGCTTATTTGCCTAAAACAGAGAACTGCAGGAATGCCCTCACCAGTTCTCTTCAGCATCCCCATGAACAGACCACACAAAGAAATGAGCCAAGAGGAGCAAATAAACAGTTCAAACAAGAAAGGGAAAAAGCCTTACTTGTCAGACAATGAGACTGTTTTCAGTAAAATCCTAAAGACTCTTTAAGAAACCTAATGGGACTAATAAAAGCAGCAAGATTATACATCGTAAAATAAGCAGAAAATACACAGATCATAAAATGCAAAATGTATGCAATATGTAGTATACAATATATAAAACTAATTGTATGTCTATATATTGGCAAATAATTGAAAATGTAAATCTTAAAATAGTTTAATGTTCTCTTTTATATTATTTAGTTTATTTCATAATTTAAAAGGTATTATATACTGTAGAAAATGTATAAAATTACAATCTAATAGCAACTACAATCTCTTGCATTTCTTTCAAGTTACTGTTCAAAATACATTTTAAAAATGGATTCTCCCCATCTGCACTCCAATCCTATGCTAGTGATGGCCACTGTAACAAGCTTGGTAATATTTTATTATTTGTTTTGAGGCAGGGTCTCATGTTGTCTAAGTGGCCTCAAACTCATGTAGTTGAGGGCAGCCTACACGTTTTTTATTCTTATCAATATATAAATCCATACATATGCATTAACAAAAACATACATCCTCTTGTGTTTGTTGTATTTTTGGTGTGAGTTTTCTGAGGCAGGATCTCCAGTAGCTCAGATAGGCCTCTAACTTCTTGCTACACAGCTAAGGATGACTTGAACTCCTAACCCTCCTGCCTCCACCTCCCAAGTATTGGAATTATAGGTATGTGTCACCATGCCCAAAACATATCATTTTAAAGAGCAGATATAGCCAACATTCAACAGCATGAAAAATACGGAAATACATACAATGAAGTATATGCACTATACACACTAATTGTACTAGTGGTGGTTTGAATGAGAATGGCTCCCATAGGCTCACAGGGTTGAATGCTTGGCTACCAGGAAGTGGCATATTTGAAAGGATTAGGTGTGGCTTGTTGAAGTAGCTGTGGTCTGGTTGGAGAAACTGCGTCACTGGGGGCAGACTTTGAGGTTTCAAGAGCCCAAACCAGGCCCCGTGTCACTCTCTTCCTGCTGCCTGCAGATCCAGACATAGAACTCTCAGCTACTCTCCAACACCATGTCTGCCTGTATGCCTCCATGCTCCCCATCATGATGATAATGAACCAAACCTCTGAAACTGTAAGGCAACCTCCAATTAAATGCTTTCCCTTGTGAGAGTTGCTGTGGTCATGAGGTCTCTTCACAGCAGTAAGACACTGAGAGACAGCTCCTAAAATTGTCTGTGTTCAAACTCTAATCTCTCCTATCATAGCATCTGGAGAGAGGGCCTCTTAAAAGTAATCAGTTCCAGAGAATGAGACCATTTTGGTGAGATTAGTGCCCTGATAAAAAGAGACAAGACAAAGATTGCTTCCTTTCTCAGTATCTCCACTTCAGGAGGAAAACAAAGCAAGGAGATGGTCATCTATGATCCACAAAAAGAGCCCTCATCATAACCAACCAATGGTAGCAATTAAATTTATGTTGTTCAAGCCATATTTGTTAGTTACCTGGTAAAAGCAGCGCTAAGTAAAATAACATAAAATTATTTACACTGAAAACTCACAATGTTGGGAGAAACGAAAGAAATGAATAGATACACAATATGCTCATCAACTGAAGACCCAACATACTATTATGTCAGTTCTCTCATTCTGCTGACTCAATGAACTGTGCCCTCCCTTGTCAATGAGTTGTCAAACTGACTCTAAATGCATATGGATATGCAAACAATAATGTCTACTTTACAGAACCATAATTATTGGGAACATAACAAGAAGGTCCTTGAGCCCAAGATCTCCAGAGAAACCAGGAATGCTAAGCACACAGGATTGTCTTTCCAAGGGGAAAGATGAAAAACCTGTTCTTCCATCTAGAAAGCATGGGATTGGACATGATTAACAGCCTGGTGACCTGGTGACCAGTATGTCTTGGGCCAGGTCATATCAGGCTCCCACCACCAGGACTGGAGGTGGCTAGTATTCTAAATCCCCCTTATAGCCAGAGGCTCCCCAAGCTTTCACAACCAGAACCTCGACACTATTTTTATGACTGAGACCAGGCCACGTCCATCTTTTTGGAAGAAATGGCATGTACCCTGAGTTGAGTTTTAAGATAATTTCACCTCCTTGAGCTACGGAGACTATTACACCAGGAGACCTTTTTCTAATTTATACTGGGCTTAAATACATTGGGGATAAACTGTCTTATATTAGAATCCCTGAGGTCTGCTCCAGGTTGACAAAGTCAATCTGCATGAGGTTTTCATTCTCATTTCTTTGCGCAGTTTGCTTCCCGGTATGACCCCTGCAGGGACCCCATCACATAATAATCAAAACTGTCTAAGACTGATATAAAAGTAGAGCAATTGAACAAAAAAAAAAGAAAACATGCAAAAATAGAAGCTTACTCATATAGTCAATTAATTTTTTTAAAGACATCAAGCTATTCTGTAAGAAAGTAAAACTGGAGAAATAGCTCGGTTAAAAGCATTTGTTACTCTTGCAGAGAATCTGGGTTCCGTTGCCAGCACCCATGTAGAGGCTCACAGCCATCTGTAACTCCAGTTCCACGGGGTCCAACGCCTACTTCCGGCCAGCAAGGCACCAGGCACATAGGTGGTTCATATACATGCATGCAGGCAAAACATAAAATAAAATCTTTTTTAAAAATAACTAAAATTGGGGCTAAAGAGATGGCTCAATGGTTAGGAGAGCTGGCTGCTCTTCCAAAGGATCTGGGTTCAATTCCCAGCACCCACATGGCAGTTCACAAATATCTATAATGCCAATTTCAAGGGATCTGATACCTTTACACTATACACATAAAATAAAAATTTTTTAAAAAAACCTAAAATTATAATGGTGTTAGACCTCTATACAAAAGTAAATAAACCTGAATCTCCACTTCTCACCATACACAGAAATTAGAAATATTATTGAGCGAATGTCAAGTGATTATTTGTGATAAGATATACTTTAAAACTTCATAAGCCAATGTCTGCAAAGTTATGTATTTACAATCTGAAAAAAAAAAACCCTCTCAAGATATCTCCCAAGTGCAAAAGAAAAGGTGTACTTCTGTAGGCAGAGCATGGCACCTTACACACGTAAGGTGACATCACCAATGACAGCAATGTCATGAACTCCTTGATATCATACACTAAAGAACACTTACCAGTTGATACGTAACTCATTCTAATCATGAAAAAAGTAAAAAGTTCATACAATCCAAACTGAGGGATAGTTTACAAAATAGAGTAAAGAGTTGAATATTCTTCAAAAGAATAAGGATTATAAAAGATGAACAGGCTGAGGAATTGTCACAGACTTAAGGAGAGGTAACAACTAAATGCAAAATAGGACCCTGGATGGAATCCTGCAACTCAAAGAATATATTGCCGAGAAAACTAATGAGACTTAAATGATATTTATGGGCTAGATGCTACACTGTTAATAACCTACTTCCTAACTATAGTAAGGTTATATAAAGAATATATGGAAATTTGGCATGATTTTTTTGTAACTTGTCGGTTAGTCTAATATTAGGGTTTTTAATGACTATTTAAAGACTAATAATCTGACAATGATTGACAGCAAGATGTCAGAGCCAAAAGTCCTAGGCCTCAGGGCTGAACATAGACACTGTCAGAACAGCAATATGCAAATCAAACTGCCATCAGAGAACTGGAGAAAAAGCTAAGTGGCAGCAAACCAGGTCTGTGAAAAATGAATACAGAAAGCTCTGAAACAGGAACGAGCCACTACACTGCCTCTGCCTCTCCCCCAAGATGGCAAACCTCGGCTCAGCTCAGTGATTCTAGAAAACACCATAGCGGAAGAGGAAGAGTGGAACATACATCCAGGATTTGAACTTTACAGTGGATTGCCCAAAAAGCAGGTAAACACTAATAGATCCAGTAGAGGGCCAGTGACAGCAAGATACAGTATGACAGTTTGCTGGGCATCAGAGAGCCCACAGTAGTAAGACAGAGGCTGGCTTATCTGCTGGTATTGGGAGAAGTGACAGAGAATATGGCCTAGGCTACTGCAGCTGGCACTTCCAGGAGTGACCAGAGGGAAAACTGATTGTAACTTCTATTTAAGGAGTCAATGTACTACATTCCGGCAGGTCAGGAGAACAAGAACAAGGTTGCAACTGAAGCATCAGAGATTATTCAGGAACACAGATTGCTGAGGGAACAAGAAAACAAAAGCTCCTGAGAAAGAAACTATCAAACCTAAGGAAATTTTCATAGGCCCCTGAGTTATCTACACAGGCTGACTGGTGGGATTTCCTCTATAAAACACCGGTCCACAAACACATGGAAAGTCATATTCCCCAGAAAGTATAGCCAGACTCATGCTCATCAAAGCAACTCTACTTAGATGCAGGAGAAAATGCATGTGAAAATAAATTAAAGGGTAGCAGGCATGGTGGCACAGGCCTACAATCCCTGGGAGGCTAAAACATGAGGATCACAACTTCAAGGCCACCTTGGGCTATACAGCAAATACTAGGACAACATGAAATACAAAACCAGGCTGTAAGGAAAGGGGAGGAAGAAGAAGAAAGGGAAGAAGAAAGAGGAGTGGATAAGAGAAGAAGGAGCAGGAAGTTAGGAGAAGAAAAAGTGGGGAGGAGAGAGAAGGAAAGAATGAAGGGGAGGAGCAGAGAGAGGAGGGAAGAGGAGAAACCATAAAACAGGGCAAGGCAGGGAAGACAACAGATATGATGATGGTAAGCAACTAACTGTAAGACCAGCACTTGAAAAGCTGAGGTAGGAGTACCAAGAGTTTGGGCTGTTTGCACTTCATAGTGAGTTCCAAGCCAGCCTGGACTCCTGTCTCAAAATAAGAGACAGAAAAAATTAAAAACAAGTATGAACAAACAGAAACCTGGCTATGGTGGCACACACCTTTAATCCCAGCGCTCTAGACTCAGAGGCAGATGAAACTGTTGAGTTCAAGGCCAGCATGGTCTACTTCAGTGGTTTTCAACCTGTGGGTCTCAACCCCTAGAGGGGCTGAATGACCCTTTCACAGGAGCTGCCTTACATTACAATTTAATAGTAGCAGAATCACAGTTATGATGTAGAAATGAAAATAATTTTGTGGCTGGGTATCATCACAACATGAGGAAATATACTAAGTAGTCACAGCATTAGGAAGGTTGAGAATCACTTGTCTACAGAGTGGGCTCCAGGACAGCTTAGTGTACATAGTAAGATCCTATATCAAAAACCAGAAAACAAAAAACAGAAAACATTTTTTTTTATTTTAAATGTTGGAACTAAAGAAAAAATGAACTTAAAACATCCACTAGAGCACTCAACAGCAGTAAGTTATTTTAAATTGCTCAGTTAGAACAGCAAGAAAAACTGAATAAAGAAAGACCAGAGTGCAGTGAAGCCTATGAAAGAAGGGGGAGATAGTAAGACCTGGTGAGGACAGGAGCTCCACAAGGAGAGCAACACAACCAAAATAACTGGGCACAGGGGTGTTTTCTGAGACTGATACTCCAAACAAGGACCATTCATGGAGATAACCTAGAACCCCTGCTCAGATGTGGCCCATGGCAGCTCAGTATCCAAGTGGTTTCCTAGTAAGGGAAACAGGGACTGTCTCTGACATGATCTCAGTGGTTGGCTCTTTGACTACCACCCCCAAGGCGGGAGCAGCCTTGCCAGGCCACAGAGAACAATGCAGCCAGTCCTGATGAGACCTGATAGGCTAGGATCAGATGGAAGGGGAGGAGGACCTCCCTTATCAGTGGACTTGGAGAGGGGCATTGAAGAAGATGAAAGAGGAAGGGTGGGATTGGGAGGGAATGAGAGAGGGGTTACAGCTGGGATACAAAGCAAATAAACTGTAATTAATATAAAAAAATAAAAATTTAATAAAAAAAACTGAATGAAGAAAAGTTAAGGCATATAGGAGATTTTGTTAGCTAAGTAAACGTGTACTTTGGGAGTTCCGGGGAGAGAGAGAAGTGAAAAAAAAGAAAGGACTAAAACTTTATTTGAACCCTGTCTCAAAAAACCAAAAACCAAACAAACAAGCAAGCAAACAAAACAGAACAAAATCTGAAGAAATAATGCCTGAAATTTTTTCTATGTATAACAGAAAAAAAAGCATCTCATAGAAGACAAAACCGCCAACTAAAAAATACTAAAATATATACAAAACTGTGTTGCAAAAATAAAGAGAAAATATTTCTCAAATAAACAAAAGCTGAAAGATATCTTCATTGCTGGGTCTGCCTCACAAGAAATACTAAAAGTGGCCTGCAAGTTCAAACAAGAGAATACTGGACAGCAACATATGAACATAGGGGAAAAAGCTCAGTGGAATTGTAACTATACAAGCAACATGATACTACATAAACATTGCTGATGTTTTATATTTTGTTTTGTTTTCTATTTCTGGAAACTAAACCTAGGGTCTCATGCATGCTAAACATATATTCTACCTCTGAGCTATATCCCCACATTCATAAAGCACTTTAGTTCTGGCAGAAAATTTCAATGACAAAAATCATAAAAACTGAAGCAAGTATAAAGCCACGTTGATAGATAAACTGACATGTAAAGTGTGCTATAAAAAGCATAAGGTAGAGATAAGTGTTTACTGCTCTAGTTGGTAGCATGCTCCTGGGAGAACTGGACCTAGAAGTGAGGAAGACTAAAGGCTCATACAATAGCCAACTTCGATATTCAAAGTGTTTGGCAATTTATATATACTCTGAGGGCTAAGAAGAGTAACATGAGCCAGGCGGTGGTGGCGCATACCTTTGATCCCAGCACTCAGGAGGCAGAGGCAGACAGATTTCTGTGCATTTGAAGCCAGCCTGGTCTGCCAGGTCCACACAGAGAAACCCTGTCTAGAATGTCTCTACCAAAACAACAACAAAGTATCACATGCATAAGGTATTTAATCACAAAAACAAGCCACATGTGGCAAAAACATGTTTTTCCATAGAGGCACATGAATAACACAGCTTAAGTCAAGTCACTCTTATCCCCTACACCTGGAAGGACCAGACAACACATTCTAAGAACAATTTGTTTTGAAGAAACTGATGTCATAAGACTCTTGTCTTATTTACTTGGATTTTCTCAAAGCCCTCAGAAGTCTCACATCTCAATTCATGGACTGTGTTTACCAGAAAAGGAGATGTATGAGTATTTGTATACCACTAATGTTGCTTTGGCTTAAAATATTATATAATTTTCATAAACACTCCATAATTGCAAAGAAAGATAACTATAGAAGATTCACAAATGGCAATAAAAAAGAAAAACATATTAGGACCACAAATGGGCACAAAGAAAGGTGACAAATAACAAAAGAGAATCAAAATACAGTAAGATAAAAAAGAATTAACTAAGTGGCAACAGTGGGGTTTTTTTCCCTATATAATTGCCATTTTTTTTTAAAAAAGACATAGTCTCAAATAGTCCAGACTGACCTTTACCTTATTGTGTAGTTCTGATCCTTCTGCCTCTACCTCTCAAGGGCTGGGATTACAAAGGTGTGCCCACAGATCTAAACAGAGAATTCTCAATAGAGGGAACTCAACTGGCTCAGAAACAAAGCAATGTTCAACAACCTGAGCCATCAGGGAAATGCAAATCAAAACTACTTTGAGATTCCATCTTACACCTGTCAGAATGGCTAAAATCAACAAAACAAGTGACAGCTCATGCTGGCAAGAATGTGGAGCAAGGAGAACATTCCTTCATTGTTGGTGGGAGTGCAAACTTGTACAGCCATTATGGCAATCAGTATGATGGTTCCTCAGAAAGCTGTAATCCATCTACTACAAGATCCAGCTATTTTAGTCTTGGGCACATACACAAAGAACACTCCATCCTACCACAAGAACACTTGTTCATTACTGCTCTATTCATAACAGCCAGATACTGGAAACAACCTAGATGCCCCTCAACCAAAGAATAAAGAAAATGTAGTGGAAGAGGGAAGAGAGTGGAACAGGGAGGAGATGAGGGAGCTACAACTGGGATATAAAGTGAATAAATTTAAAAAAATAATTAATTAAAATGTTTTATAAATTCCCGATGGTGAGTGCTCTCTGTCACGAACAATTCCACATTTGGCTAAGGCTGAGGATCTGGCTTGCTTCCATGTATGTGGACCTATCTGCATTGCCCACGTGGCATGCCTGGGTTGGCTACCCAGAGGCTATTTAAGCTGTGGGCTGGCTTTCCCCAGGGTCCGAGGATTGTTCAAGGTTCCTGAATAAACTGCATTGAAAAAAAAAATGTTTTATAAAGAAAATATAGTATATTTTACACATGGAGATTTACTCAACTGTTTAAAAAAATGAAATTTATAGGAAAATGGATAGAACTAGAAAAAAATCAACCTGAGTAAGGTAACCCATGCCCAGAAAGATAAATATGATCAGTCCCTTATTCAGCCATGTTCAGAGAAGCTTCCTCCTGCAGCAGACAGGAACAAATACAGAGACCCACAGCTGGACACTGCACATAGAGAAACCTTAGAACACACAGTTCTCAGTGTGATGTCTCCACCAAATCCCACCCCTTGGAGCTCAGAAGACCCTGTAGAAAAGGAGGCAGAGAGTGTAAGAGCCAGAGGGGATGGAGGACACCAGAACAGGGCCCTCTAAATCAACTCAACAAAGCTCATATGAACTCAAGAAAACTGAAGCAATATGCACAGGGCCTGCACAGGTCTGTCAGGAACTGTACCTGGTCCTCTCCATATATAACTAACTCAGCTTGGTGTTGGTATGCGAGTCCTGAGTGTATGAACGAGTGGATCTCTGATTCTTGTACCTTCTCTTGGGCTCTTCTGTTGATTTACCTTCTCCAACTTCAATGTGATGGTTTTGCTTTATCTTACTGTATTTTATTCTGTTATGTTTTGTTGTTAACTCTTAGAAACCTGTCCTTTACTAAAGATGTACAGAAGGGGAGTGAACCTGGATGGGAGAGGAGGTAGAAAGGAATTAGGAGTACTAAAGAGAAGAAAGTGTAATCAGGATACAGTCTATGATAAAAGATTCTTTTGTTTTGTTTTGTTTTGTTTTGTTTCAAGACAGGGTTTCTGTGCAGCTCTATTTTTCCATAAGGGGGGCTGGGGTGGGGAAGGGATAAAAAAAAAAAAGTCATCAACTTGAGAGTGAGGGAGAGCCACTGCATGGCAGTCAGAAATCAACTTTCCAAAGTTAGGATTCTCCCCTTCTCTGTCGTTTACTGCTGCTCTATGTACTCCAGGCTAACCGGCTGGGGAACTTCCAAACAATTCTCCTATATCCACCTCCTACCTCACCACTCAAGTGCTGAGATGAGGTAGAGGGAGGGGGCATGACAACTGCTAGAGGGAGGAAAGGAAAGAGGGCAAGTAATGTAATTATATATTTTAATTAAAATTATGTGATGGTAAAAACACACACACACAAATGTGTACCCAGTTTTCTGTGGTGGGGAACTGGGCAGGGCTTTACATGTTAGCCAAACCTTCGACCAAGTGAGCTACACCCCCCCGCAAGTACTTTAAAGAGAAATATGTTAAATATTCCCAAACCAAACCAACCAACCAACCAAACAAACAAACAAAAAAACCCATAGCATAACTGGATGATTAATAAGACAATATGCAACTAATTGCTCTTTACAAGAAACAAGCCTTATATCAAAACCCATGATTGGGGAGATCCACAGGCTTTGGGGTTGAGAGGAACATTAATGCTTTTTATATAAATTGGAATAGAACCTGTCTTAACATTACTGTGAAGAGGCACCATGACCATGGCAACTCTCATAAAGGAAAATATTTCATTGGGGCTGACTAACAGTTTAGAGGCTTAGTCTATTATCATCATGGTGGGAAGCATGGCAATGTGCAAAAAGACATGGCACTGGAGAAGGAGCTGAGAGTTCTACATCTGGATCAACAGGCAGCAGGAAGAGAGAGAGACACTAGCCTGGCTTGAGCATCTGAAACCTCAAACCTCCTCCAACAATGCCACACCTAGTCCAACAAGGCCACACCTCCTAATGGTGCCACTCCCTATAAGCTTACAAGGCCATTTTCATCCAACCACCACAGAACCAAACTGAATTCTAAATATTTATGTTTATAACCACAAACAAGGCTACTCTTAACCATAACCACAGAAACTTCTCTTTTCAGTGAATTGAAATGAAGTCAGATGACTCATAACTACTCAAAGTTCTAAAAATAAACAACAACCCTAAAGTCAGCTCTAAAGAGGATATTTATACCATCCTCCAAAGTTCAGGGAACATCGCAAAAGAGAAAACAGAGAGAATGGAGAGCCTAAAGCCAGGAAGAAAGGCTTTAAAACACTATTTTCAAAGCATGGCACAAGCATCATAGTCATGATCGCACAGCCACTGTCATTGCTTACGCTGGGCTTCACAAAACTGTCGCTGTTTGCAGCCATCTTGGACTGGAAGGAGTTTAGGGCACTTTACCCCTCCACAATAAACTACCGACTACTAACAGAGCCTGGGGAACATCAGGAACTATCTTCAATTGTGTACCCAATGCATAGTTCCAAACCCCTGGCCACAAAAATAATCCAGGTTAAACTCAGTGGGTCACAAAACAAGAAGATCTGAATACAGAAAAGGAACTTAGACTATAAGGAGGAGGGAATGATGACAGGGGCAGGAAAAATGGAAGGTGGGAGTGAGAAGAAGCAGAATGCATTATATACAAGTATAAAATTGTCAAAGAACAAATTTAATACATAAAATGAAAGGAAAAACAAGCCTTAATTCAGGTGCCGTGGCACACACCTATAACCCCAGAACTTGGGAAGGCAGAAGCAGGTGGATCTCTGTGAGTTTGAGGACAGCCAAGAAACAAGCTTTAGCTATAAAGACAAACATTGAACAAAGGATAGAAACATATTCAATATACATGGTAACCAAGAAAAAAAAAAAAGGAGTGGCAAAACTTAGATCAAATAATACAGAATACAGGTCAAAGACTGACACATGAGGAAAGGGTAGTTATACAATGATAAGTTGGCCTATTATTCAGCAGAAAGGCAGGAGTTTTAAGCATATATGCATTAAACATCAGAGCACCCAAATATAAAGCAAACATTCGCAAAGGTGACATGGAAATATTAGTAACAATAAAAGTGGGAGTCTTTGGTACATGTTTGCTTGCTTACTCTGTGTAACTATGTGTGGTGGACACACGCACATCACTGTACACATGTGGAGGCCAGAAGGAACTTGTGGGAGTTGTTTTTCTCCTTCCACCATGTAGGTCTCAGAGATCCAACTTAGGTCCTCAGGCTTGACGACAGACTTGACAGTTAACCTTTAACAGTTAAGCCATCTTATCTTGCCAGCCTGTCAGATTTTAATACCCCAATTTCAATAAATATGCAAATATGAGTATATGTGTAAAATAAACTATTATATATTTACCATTCAGCAATAAAAAGTAACATGTACTAATATAGGAATAAAAGCATTACGTTGAGTAGAATAAGGCATATGCAAAATACAACTACTTAATTTAAGTGCCGTGGCACTGGATTAAATATAACTACTACTTTTACACAAAACTCTCCAGTAATATGTAATAAGATTCATACAATGGAATATTGTTCATCAATACATAAATCTCAAAAGTACTATGATTAATAAGAAGCCTTCACAAAAACTTACAAAGTATATGACTGTAGGCATGTGAAATTAATCTACTCAAAAAGAAACCAAACTGCACTTCCAGCTTGGTTGGCAAGCAGCAACTAAGAAAAGTTATGTGTGAACGGTAGGGAAATGGTGACGGTCTATTTTGGTGAAAGGTATGTGCCTTTGTCAAGCTCAGCAAATGTATGCTTAGAATTGCACATTGTAATGTATATGAATTTTACCACAAAAGAAATGTTTTAAAGGTTTTTTTATTTTAAGCAAAAATTTGTAAAATATTGCACTCTATGATTAAAATATTTAAAGGGAATATATACAGATGTCTGAAACTATGGATTCAAACTTTAGAATGAATTAATGGACAAAGAAGAACTGAGTAGGAATATGTTAAATTAAGTAGAAAGTTTAGGTAGTAAATATATGACTATTTAATATAAAATTATATCAACTCTGCTATATACTTGAAATTTTTGATATCTTGAGGGAGAAAAGTCCATTGAATATAATTGAAGCAGTGATTTCAAGTAAATTTATAGCCCTAACACTTCTTTTTGTTCTGTTTTGTTTTTTTTCCAAGACAGAGTTTCTTTGTGTAGGCCTAGCTGTTCTGAAGTTCACTTTGTAGACCAGGCTAGCCTCAAATTCATAGATCTGTCTCCCTCTGTCTCCTTCATGCTCGAGTTAAAGTTGTGTACCACCATGCCTGGCCGGCCTTAAACACTTTTATTAACAGAAATTACACAAACAAACATATAATAAATTCCCAGCTCAAAAGTTAGGGAACAAAAGGGCTGGAAGATGGCTCAGTGGGTAAAGGTGCTTACTGCCAAGCCTTTTGGGTTCAGTCTCTAGAACCCAAAAAGTGAAATGAAGCAATCAGCTCCCGTAAGTTGTTCTCTGACCTCCACACACACACAGCATAGCATGAACATGCCCATACATATACACACACACACACACAAATGTTTTAATTAGAAAAATAATTAAATAAAGTACAGAATAGGAAATAAGAATAAAAGCAATAATGAATAATTTATAAAACAGAAAAATAGGATGTGATAATTAATCAAAGTACACTTTTTTGTCTGCTTTTTTTTTGAAGAAGTGTCTTGTGTAGCCCAGGCTGGTCTCAAACTTGCTATAGCTGAAGATGGACTTGAACTCCTGACCTTCCTCTCTTGGCCTCCTTCGTGCTGAGAATATAGACATGTACTAGACATGCCTGGAATTCTTTTCTGTTAAGTCTAGGTAACCTGCCAGATAATTTAAATAAAAAGAAAATGTAATAATAAGTAAATCAATGAAGGACAAAAGGAAAATAAGCACTGAAATCACAAAAAAGCCTGGAAGTCATTAGAGGGCACTCTGCAGTCTTCTAGGCATTTATTTTAAAATCCACATGAAATGGATGATGTACTAGACAAAAAACTTTTATCAAAAGTAAGCCATATGAAATAGAATGTTCAAGCTGTACAAGTTCTGTTAAAGAAATCAAGGAAGTTATCATAGATGGCCCTGGGCCCAGAGGGCTTCATAAATCCACCAAAGCTTCAAAGAGCAGAGTCCCAATAACCCAAAATTATTCCTGGGCATTGAAAAAATAAAGGAAAAATTCTAAGTTCTCTTTGTAAAGAAAGGAAAAACAATGGATATACTAAATTTAATAAAGGAAATATAAAAAAGACAAATCAGATATAAATATCAATGTAAAAGTACAAAGTTAAAAAATTAGAACAGCATCTTATATCACACCAAGAAAATAACAAATCTAGATCAACTGAAGCTTACTCCAGAAATGCAACACTGGTTCCTCAAGAGACTTGGGGAACATAAGTCCTTTCTACATTGGATGAAAAGGCTTTAAGAAAATTCAACACTCAGGACCCATTTCTGGTGGGAAAACAGGTGATGGACACTCATAAAACAGCAAAATAAACATATTATAAGCCTAGAGACAAAGAAAATACTAGACTTTTTTTCAATAAAATAACATAAAAATGTGCATCATTTCCAATGCTGTTCAACATTATGCTAGAATTTAAAAGCAATACAATCGGGCTGGAGAGATGGCTCAGAGGTTAAGAGCACTGGCTGTTCTACCAAAGGTCCTGAGTTCAATTCTCAGCAACCACATGGTGGCTCACAGCCATCTATGATGAGATCCTGTGCCCTCTCCTGGCATGTACATGCGGCAGAATAATGTATAAATAATAAATAAATCTTTAAAAAAATAAAATAAAAGCAATACAATCAGATAATAGAAAGAAAATAAAAGAATGAGAATTATAAAAGCAAAAGCACTTCTATTTATAGATAAGCCTGGGAGACGCACACAGAACTAGAACAATAAAAGAACTGAGTAGCATAGAATATAAGATTAATATGAGTTCCATAGGTTTTATAAATAAAAATAACAAGTAGTTATGTACAGAAAACCCCATGTATAATGGCAGCAAGAAGTTAAACTACTACGGGATAAATTTAGCAAGAAATAACAAAAAGTTGTATGAGGAAAATATTCCTTATAAAAATTAAATAAGATTTTATTATTTTCTAGACTATGCTCTAAAATAGACCTTAACATGATAAAGGTGTCAATTTCCCTCCGCTTTTAAATTTGATGAAATCTTTTAAATTTGATGAAATTTCCCAGGTTTTTATAACAGAAATAGGTGAGTTGACAGCAAATTTATATTCATATAAAACCACTGGAAAAGAACAGGTAAAAGAAAGGAGAGAATATCCCTACTCAAAATTAGAACATACTATAAAGTCTCCATGATTGCAGGTACAATGCCTAGGGCAAAATAGACATAAAACCAAGAAAAACACTCATGCATTTTAATTAAATGAGATCATAATACTTATAATTGTTACAAATCAGAAAGTATGCATGATGTTCAAAAAAAGGAAGAGTTAAATTTGACCTGGGGAGAAAAGATAGAAATCAATAAAAAACAGAGAGAGAAAAAAATTTAAGGGTTATACAGAACAAACATTAAAGAATAGAAGGCATTTTCAAAGTAGAGATTATGGCAAAAAAAAAAAAACTAGAAAAAATATATGAAAAAACATACCTTGGAACTGTACATGTACAAAGAACAACAGTGTATTACACAGAGTAGTTTATACACAGAATAAATAAAAAGCAGATAAGCTTAACATTTAGATTTTATTGCAATCAAGCTTCATATGCAAAGAAAAAGAATTGTGCATTTTACACTTATTATGCTAATGTGAATCCCCAGTTAAAGCCTATTACTACATAGAGCTACCCTGAGACAAGAAGTCATCTTTAAAACACTGTTCATATTCTTTCATTAATTCTAATCCTCTTCTGTCTAAAAACTCTCAAGGACTTCTAAATCAGTTCCCTTAATACCATGGTCCTATTCTATTAAATCATGTTTTCTACCATTGTTCAAGATATCCAACTCCTCAAACATACCATTCCCTACACTAGCCTTTAAGCAAAGCTAGAAAAGGCAGGGGCAATTGATAACACATTAGTGTGCTCAAATTGCCACACACACACACACACACACACACACACACACAAAATACCACACTATAAACAAGAAATTTATAGTCTTGGGTTTTTTATACTATAAGTTCAAGATCAAAGTGCCAGATAGTCTGTGAAAACTCTTTTCTGTCTTGTAAATGGCAGCCTTTTCACTGGGCCCTCTCATGACACCCTCTGAGCACAAATGGAACGACCTCTCGTCCTTCTCTCCTTTTTTATGTATATGTGTCCATACATGTACAGGCCACATATGTGTAGGTATCTCAGATCTGGGGTCACAGATAGCTGTGAACTACATTTTACTGCTGAGCCATCTCTCCAGCTCCTGACTTCCTCTTCTTATAGGGCAATCAGCATTATTAGATCAGCGGCCCCCTAAAATGACCTCATTTAACCTTCATCAATTCTATAAAAGCCTTATCTACAAAAAGACCTAATAGGGGTAGAAGCCTTAACAAATTTTGGAAAGACATATATGTTCAGTCCATACCATAGCATGTTAGTTCCAAACCTAGAGAATTGGCAACTCCTGTTCTTTCCTCTTCAAATACTCCCACCATCATCCAGAAAATGAGAAACCACAGCCAGAAATAAATTAAAGATATATGAGTGATGTTACACTGGACCACCCAGTGCCTATAAAGCCATCAGATAATAACAACTGCAAAAGCGGTCTCCAATGACAAAAGCACAATTGCCATCTGAAGCCAATCAAATTGCAGAACCCAGGAAAAAGAAGCTGCGGCTGTTGTGAGCCCCTGAGTCCAGGAGAGTTTGCTACGCAGCAGTAATCACTAATACACATACCTTCTGGTTCTGCTTTTGGACCGAGACCTTTGTACTCTATAAGATTTCCCTCGGCCCCTGGAGCGACTGCGACTTCGTTTTCTTCTGGAGCCGTAAGAAGAGCTGCTGCTTGACCTGTGCCTGCGTCTGAAACAAACCGTAAACCAAGCATCACTGCTATGAAAAGTTTTGGTTGTCAGCATTACGAAGATATCCAATCTCATTCTTGTGTTTCACACGTTCCTCAAAGAAGGCAGAATAAATAAAATATTATTGATCTCCAAGTAGCCAGACAGATTAGTCACAGTTGGGCTATCTACTATCTAAGAAATTATGGGTCATAGTAGTATCTAATCTTTCCAAATATCATCAGATAATGCAAGAACTGTATCAGTTTCTATCTACTTGCCTACATACAGACAAAGGAAGACGACAATAGGCCTGATTAGAAGAAAAACAATAACAAAAAAAAAAAAAAAAACAACTTTGGGTTGAGATTTAATCCTAGGTACATAACTACTAAAAGAAAATTATTTTATTCAACAAAATTAAAAATACAAAATCAAAACTTAAGAACTTTACTCTACCATATACATAAAAATTATGAGCATTAACCTTCTCTCATAAGAATGTGAGCGAGGCTGACGGTCTCGAGACCAGGACCTCGACTCAGACCTTGGCCTCCTCCCGCCCTTCTTGCGGCTGTAGGTCCTGCTATCTGAAGAACTGCTTGAAGATGACCGTCTCCGGTGTTTCTTTTTTCTCTTGCTTCTGCTTTCTTCTTCAGTATCTGAAGACCGGCGTCCCATTTCTATAAGAGTACAATAAAAAAAAAATTCTAACTTATTAACAAATGAAATTAAAGATACAAATTTTTACTTCCTAAGAAAAAAAATTATCTATGTTCCTTAAGTTGGCTTGAACTCCTGGATCCAACTGATTTTCCTCCTGTGCCTCTAGAGTAGCTGAAACTACCAAGCCACTTAAAACTTTATAAAGTACAATGTGCCTGGCTAGGCTGTATGAAATAGCTTTCACACAATCTTCCAGCATATCAATGTCCTTTTTACATACTCTGACCAACTTTAAATTTGCACCAATCCTAGAGAAAGTTCATTTTTATCAATTTTTCTGACAGCTCAAGTTGTTCTTATCATTAACTGTATGGCATTCTGTTCAGTAATTAATCATCTAGTCCTCCATTTTTACTTTCCCTTAAGATGAAAGATACTTTAGAGTTGTATTTTTCAAGCTAAGCCCTAAATATTTAAAGTTTTTTTGAGATTTTAATTATTTTTTATTTTATGTGTATAAGTGTTTGCCTGAATGTATGTCTGTTCAGCACATAAATGCAGTACCCATGGGGGCTGAAGACGATAACAGAGTCCCTGGAATTGGAGTTACAAATGGCTGTGAGCCACCATATGGGTACTGGGAATTGAACCCACGTCCTCTGAAAGAGCTGTGCTCTTAACTGCTGAGCCATCTCTATAGACACCAAGCTCTAAATATTTAAAAGAAAAGAACTCATCAGTCATTATGGAAGTCTGAGTTGAAACAATGCACTATTATCATTTCACTTGTGAAACTGAGGGAAGTAATGTTAACTGAAGTACCAAACTTGATGGTTACTGGGCAGTCAGCCAGCTCTTTACACACAGCTAGGTTGGTCTGAGTCTTTTAGAAATCATTCAGCAACTTAATTTAAAAAGTAAAAAGAATGCTGATGCTTTTTTGACAGTGCAATAGTACTTCTAGAAATATATCTGAAATTTTTATTAAGAAAAGATAAATGCATGGGCTTGATCTGGAGCTTGTGGGGAAACTGCTTGTCCACGTGCAGAATCAGTCAGTTCTCCAGCCCTGCATAAACTCGGAGTGTTGGTGCGTGCCAAAATCCCAGGCAAGAGAATCAGAAGTTTAAGGGCCTTCTTGGCTACTCAGAGACAGTGTCGAAAGCTAGGTAGCTAGGATACACAAACCTGTCTTGGAAAAAAAGAAAGAAAAGATAAATTCATGAAGGTTTTATTGCAGCACTATTATTATTATTATATCTATGAAGAAGCTATAAGAAAATAAAAACATAGAAGTAAAAATTAAAATGAACATGTGGAGCAATTACTTGAAAAACCAAAAAGAAAATCGTTCTTTATGAAAGATTTCCAAAATACAAGAATGGTTCTGAAAGCAGCCCTCTAAAAGAAGACAGCAGCTCCTTTCAGGCCAGACCGCAAGCAAGCATACTAGCATAACTGAATGTGGCAAATGAGAACTGACCACACCTGACCAGACACCACAGAACTACCCCACTATAAGCCCAGTCTCCACCCAGCATCACAATCAAAATTTCCCGCATGTCTGCATAGCAGGAATTGCATAATGGAAACTGCATGGTGGGGTAGCCCCAAAATAACCACTTCCACAGCCGAGGATCTACATTTTGCTCCTTTTTTTTTTTTTTTTTTTTTTTGACAGGGTCTCACTATATCACCCAGGTGCCTGCATTCACTATGTAAAATATACAGGCCTGCAACTCTCACAGAGATCCATCTGCCTCTGCCTCTGCTCCCTGTTCTGGGATTAAAGGTAGGTGCCACCACTAACAGCTTCAACTTTGCTTTCACTACACTGATCTGAAAGATGAATTCCTAATCCCTCCTCCCTAAAGGTAATAGTACTGAAATGAAATTGAAGTAAATATTGTTTCAAAAGACAAAGCATAACTTTTCTGAAGACATAGCTTTACATAGTTATGATCATAGCTGTATATTTAGTATATAAAGGAAAAATGAAAAAAGAATGACAGATTTTGATATTTAGGAATTAGCTAATCAGAAAGACAGTCTGGAGTTTCTCATGTGAAATACTTTCTTGATAAAATACTTACTAATTACTTTAAAACATCACTAAAAAGCAGGTTTCATCCTATGCAATCATTTAGATCAAATGTCACAGTCACATCTTTCTTTAGTAATTATTTAAAATAAGGTAAGTATCATAACTGTAAGCAAAATAACGTGTTAAATTACTGATTAGTTTTCAGAATTATCAAATGATGCAGGACCTCCAAAACAATTTCAGTGTAAATATTTCTGTTATGCCTAATTCAAAACTTTAAACAATTTACCTAGAATCAGAATTAAAGATCTGTAAATATAGTTTCTTTAAAGTCCCTTATTTATTAGTATTGTTTTATGTATATAATATGTGTGGCCAAGTATACACCTTGGTATACATGTGGAGGTCAGAGGACAGTTGCTGGGGAGTCCATTTTCCCCTGTGGTTAAAGAAGAATGGACTGTGGGAATCAGACTCATCCTCAAGCTTTCACAGCAAGCACTCAGCTGAAATGTTGAACATACTATAATTCAACAGACACTGGGAAGCCTTGAATTTCAAACTTTCAGTAACTACTAAAATCCTTCAGTCAACTTCCAAACTGAAAACAGCCTGAATAAAAATATCACAAGCTTTTCCATTTAAAAATAATGCTTATGAAATAATATATATATATACACATAATGAACACACATATATATATGTGTGTTTAAAGTACACAACTACACATACTCAAGGACAAGTATATAATATCCATATATATAATATACAATATATCTACGCTAGATAACCCTGTATATGTATATATTTTTAAATATAAAAAATATATTTAAATATATATCCAATTCAGTGGTAGTAATATTTTCTTCTTGACTTCCTTTTTTTTTCTTTGTATTGTTTACACCTTAAGAACCTAGACAAACTGACATGCGTGGTAGCATACACTTTTAATACCAACACTCAGGAGGCAGATGCAGGCAGATCTCTGTGTCAAGACCAGCCAAAAATTGAATGCTAAGCAACTTGAGAAAATTGAAAGAAAAAAAAGAAAAAAAGCCAATTCATATAACAAAAACTGAGTCAAGAATTTGAAACTCCAGATACTACACAATGAGATAAGAAGCTAGAAAGATGGAATTGATTGAATTTCTGTACAAGAAATCTTCTCAGGTCCCTCCCCTGCTCTCTGGCCTGGCGGTTAGTCCTGTCCAACCCCAGATCAGTGGTATACCGGATGGGGAGCACACAGTCTAAGAATTCAGGGTTTTGTTTGTTTGTTTAAGTGGGGGAAGCACAGTGTTGTCAAACTAAAAAGGGGATTAAGGAAAAATTCTGAAGTCAAGTATACATCCTTAGAAGGAAATAGGAAGATCTCCATAAAAACTGAGCTGTACCCAACGATCCCAAGAAGAAAACGGGCGCCTCCACCCAACAACCCTCAAACGAGGCTGCAGCTGACAAACTCAATCGGAAACAGAGTAAACTTTTTCTATAAACTTCCTGCTAACTTTTTACTGACTATACAGGAGAGAGAAAATCGGTAAGGAAGCCTCTGTGGCAAGAGACAGCTGAGAATAGCTCGGCACTGCAGCACACTGCTGGTGTCTGTGATGCCCTGGATGCAGTACCCAGAAACAAAAAGCAAAAGTAAATAATAACCTGAAGGTAGAAAACAAGAACAAACCAGCTCACAGTAAAGGGGAAGCATACAGAGAAAAATAACAAGAACATCAAGAACAAAACTCATTAATGTCTTCAGGTGGGTAATGAAAAGATGCCCCAGCAAACACTGGGGAAATGCTCCAAGGACAGCAGCGAGCTTGCTTTAAATAAATGACAGACAAGATAGGTTTGGAAAAGGTCAAACACTCACAGAAGGTGAAAAGAAAATGAGACAAACATGAAAAATTGAAAACCTTAAAATAAAAGTAAAGAGACCAATCCAGGAAATCCAATATCCAACTGATAAAAATGCCATTACAAAAGAATGGAAAAAGAAATGAGGAAAAAAATGTATCAGAGAATTTCGAAAATAATTAAAAAAAATATGCATTTCCCCAAATATCTGGGGTAGTGAACACATACTAAGTATAACTTAGAAAATACTCAGACACAGGAGATGTTGCCTAGTATGTAGAAGGCCCTTTTAAACCCAAACAAGAAAAAATAATAATAATTATCAAGCAACAAGAATAGAGAGAAGACCCTAGACAGTTCTGAAGAGCCATGAAATAAAATAGAAGAAAGGAAAGCATAATAAAAAGCATGGGCTTTTTAAAAATAGCAATGCAAGAAACAAGAGAAATTCACCTTCAAACTTCTAAAAAACTAATTCCAACTTCAAATCTCTTTCCATCTATCTTACCAAATCAGTGGTCTAGTGTGTGATTAGAAAAAAGACATTCTCAGAAATCTAAGTTCTCAAAACTCTATCTCATGCTTAGCCTTCTTCAGGAAGTTTCCGAACAGTGTCCTTCACCAGAAGAAAAGCAAGACACAACAAAGACAACACAGAGTCAAGATGTGAGTGGCCTGCCACTGCAGATGGGTAAACAGCTCGGGAAGATAGTTAAGAGATACATCAGTGGGCATTTGCCTCCCAAGTATTATATTCTACTGTATCAACAGCTCTCAAAAGAGTACCCAAGTATCCTTCAAGTCAGAAAATCCAAGATGTAAAATTATTTTTATTATAATAAACAAACACCGTTTTTTGAGTTCTGAATTTGTGCAGGAATCAAAGCAGAAGCAAACTATACTACGAGGGTCACTGCGTTCCTCCCTGGTCCCTGCCCACTTTTCGTCCCTCTAGAGTCTCAATCAAGAATGTTCTTGTTAGGGCCAAGAATCTTGCTCAGTGGTAAAGAATTTGCCTAGCTTATAGAAGATACATGCACATACACCTAAAAAATACCCTTGGCAAAGGAATAAAAGTCATTAAATGTATTAAATGTCAGTATGGATAATTTCTATCATACAGTGAAGAATGTTGTCCTAAAAAACTGCTCAACTGAACTGCAAACTAAATTAGCTGCTTTTGTTACAAAAATGTCATTTTTGTTGTAAGACTGCAAATAGATGATCATTTAGGCTTGGTTATTTGGCGGCCTATTTCTCAGACTGAATGAAGACAGCCTTTTACCTCAAGGAAAATTAACAGTATCTTTCACCAATCATAAAATGCAGCTCCTAACTAAAAGATTTGAATTTTGGTATCTGCCTAGTATTCAGGGCTCTTCTTTACTAGGTTCAATGGCAATATTAATAAAAGTTAATGTTTGATATACAATAAATGATGCCAGCATTTGAAAGACATATCTAACTCAGTGAATCAGTATTTTCAAATTGCCAAGACATATCCTTAATAAGAATAAAAACAAGCAGTTATTATGTTTCAGAAAATGGGCAATTAGAACTAAGGTTCTCAGAGGACATGACAATTTATAAGTAATTCACCCAGAATTTCATTAAATAATCAAACTATAATCTTTGATTCTGGGTAGATGCACTCTCAATAAAATGCAGACAGGCAAAATGGCTGACTGTGGTGGCACATGCTTACACTTGGGCAGTAGAGGCAGAAGGAGAGGTTCTAGGCTACACAGTAAGTTCAAGGCCAACATGGGCTTCAACACTGGAAAAAAACACAACAGGAACAAAAAGTAAAACTGGGGTGAACACTATTTAGCATACTATGTAATCCACAAACAAGAAGAGAGCCATCCAAAGAAATTAAAAGAATAGAGGTAAAATTCAGATATAATAAGGCAAAATTCAAAAGAAAAAGAATTCTGTCAAAACACTGCTGTTAGGACTCAGAGACTATGGCGTCGTGCACAGACCCTCCATAGAACCACACCAGATAGGGTACCAGCACTGAGATGGAGAAGGAGATAGGAGCTCCCATCCTCAGCCAAGAAGCTATCTCCAATTAACAACTGCAAAGGAATAAAGTTAGTTTCTGCAAGGGTCTACAAACCATACTTAAGGGCATGCTCCATGTCCAGCACAAAACAAACACAAAGGTTTTTGTTTGTTTTTTTTTTTTTTTTTTTGTCTCATATTGCTTTGTTTGGAAATTTTTTAAACCATACTGGCGTTTTGCTTGTATATTATGGTTTCCAATGTTGAGTTTTTATGGATATTGTCTATATGTGTGTATATGCATGTTTGTGTGCATTTTTCTCATGCTTTTTTTTGTTTGTTCATTTTTATTTTATCCTTGTTTGCCTCTTTATTTGCCTGTTTTCTTAAGGAAGAGAAAAGAAGGCATGGAGTTGGAAGGGTGGGGAAATGTTGAGGATCTGGGATATTAGGGAAAACCATGATCAGAATATATTGTGTGAAAATAACTTTATTTTCAATAAAAAAATAAAATGCTGCTGCTACAAAAACAAAATTCTGTAGATTACTGTCTCTTTTTAAACTTATTACAGGAGTTCCCTCCTGTGGTCTGAGAGAGCAACCAGAAAGAGGTACCTATAAATGCACTGCAACAACCCTATGACAAGCAATTCATATCACAAGTCTACAAGATGAATATGTAGACACTGGGTCAGCTAGGCCAATTAACAGACAAGTGCCAGCTGCCTTTGTCTTTTTCAGCTTCAGACATTTTTTTTAGCCCTCTTATTGAACATAGAGTAATAAAGTGCTACCACTTAGCAAGAAATCTCCTTTGTCTGCAAAGAAAGTGAATATTCATAAACTCTAAGACTACAGAGGCTCTCAGAGGATAGCTAGTTTCCCCACAAGGTTGTACCTGTCACATCCGCTCCACTCCTTAAAACCTGAAAACGCTACGTAGCTCCTTCACTGGGAGCTTTTACATCTGAGTTCAAAGATGACAACTTGAATACCTTCATATGCTAACACGTGACATGTGAATTTTATTTAGTAACCTACTACTTAGTGAGGCCAAAACTGGGTCCCTGGCAAGTCTACCCCCCCCCATAAGCATTTAAACATACAACTCATAAATTGCATTAGTGCAGGCAACAGGCATACTTCTCAGAAGAGTGAGGAGCTCAAGAGCAACCATGTGGTCACATGACCAAGATTCCTGAAGCCAACCGAAACGTACAGAAATGTTTAAAATGATGCATGTATAATTTCAAGACAGGAGGGTCTGTCTTTGTACCATCTCTCCTGTCAACAAGCGGTTAGACAGGAGAGGAGGTGTGTTGGGTGGTTGCGGGGGAGTGATCTCTAGACGCAGCCTCCCACTCGCTCGGGCTACCTAGAAGAGAGGCAAGTGAACCCTGGTGTTAAGCTAGGACAACTGGGAAACCCAAAAAGGACGACGGAGGCCCCGGGAGACCCGCGGACCGGGGACTAACTCTCCACACCGCGTCCGGACTGTAGGCCAAGCATCAGGCCCGCGGCCGCTCACCACCCGCAACCGTCCGTTCCCGCGGCCCCCCTCGCCGGGAACCCGCCGGCTGGGACCCTCCCAGGTGCGGGGCGCATGCGCGAGGCTGCCACCCGCTCGCCGCGGGCCCACGGCCCAACCCTCGGCAGCTCCGCGCCGCAGCCTGCGCCAGGCCCCACGCCGCCTCCCGCGGTGCAGGGCCTCGGAACGCCTCCTCCGGGGGCGCCGCCCCCAAGCTCGGGGCGCCGGCATCACCTGGGTCGACCTTCGGGCTCGCACCTCCGGACGTGGGGGCCCGGAACCCCCTCTTCTAACCACGGCGCCACCGGCGTCCTCAGAACTTGCTTCAGTTTAAGCTCAGCGCCTTCCTGGTTCCAGCGCCAGGCAGCGTCAGCCGAGCTGTCGAGTGCGTCGATGCAGGCTGCTGGGCCATTGGGAATGCCGAGAGAGTGGATTGTCGTGCCGCCAATTTTTTGTTTAATGTTTGTTTTGAGTGTTTGCGTAATTGGATTTTCTTGTTCCCAAAAAGCAATAAAGGTGGTATTATGGGATGGTACTGCCTTAGTAATGGCCGTTATCGTCACAGATAATCAGTAAACAGCTACATCGTGGGAAGTTATGTTTAAGACATCCGCGCGGAGCAAAATTGGTTAGTTCCTGTTGAACGAGGTGGAAATTCGCCCAACAATAATAAATCATGGGAGTGTGTCTGCATAGAGTCGTGTGTGATTAAATTGTAATGATTTATTTGCAAAAATACATTACAATCGGTGTTCTTTTTTTTTTTTTCTTTTTTCTTCTTTTTTCTCCATGAGGGTGAAGGCATTCACGGATTGGACACAAATTAGTTTCTCCCATTAAAGTAACTGTTGGCTAGAGGGAAGAAATCTGCCGATGAGAGAAGTTTCTTCTAGAAAAGAAACCAATTGTGTAAGCTTATCAGAAAACTTCAACATCGAAATTAAGGAAATGTGGCATTTTCTGTAACTTATACCATAGTTTTGCTTGTATGATTTCCGCCCCCCCCCCCCCCCCATGATTTAGTCTAAGGAAGCAAAGCTAAGGAGATACAGAAAATATTAACCTGGGTTCAGCCCAGCTGTTAGCTAGATACCAAGGTACCTGTTTCCACAGACATTTGAGATGCAAATCACCTTCACTATAGATTTAACCCTGGGAAATAGCTGGACCTCAACTAGGTAGTTTTGAGGGACCATTTTAAAATGTAACTGCAACACTACATGTTTGTTTGAAATAATTTAAGAACTGGGGAACTCTCAGGGTCCTGATTTTTACATGTATATTGTATAGACATACATAACATATATATTAAATATATTACATATATATGTAAATAGGCTGTCAGCTGAGCTTTAACCTCAATGATTTTTCTTTTCAAAACTGATTTTTTAAATGCCTCATCTCAGGAAAATATGTGATGCTTAGTGAAACAACATCGTTCTTCTGAGTATTTGTTAATATGTTTTCAAAACTTTGGACTTTTTAAAACTGAAACTTCCTAAAAGAGAAACTATTATGGGTGTGGAGAGGGAAGTGGGTAGGAGGACAGAAGAGGCTAATAGAAGGGGTATAGTTTTTCATATGTGGAAAATTCATAATGGAAACCTACCTATACAATTACACACTAATAAAATTTTTAAATTAAATTTCCTTTACACAAGTAGGACTCCAGAGCCAGACACTGGAGACTTATCATTGCCTCATCTACCATCCCCATGGTTAAAATTAGTCAAGAAGATGAAATAATGGGGAAATCTGTTGGTTCAAATTACACAATAGTCGTGCCTGTGCCTTCTCTGGTTACCTTTAAAGTGGTCCTCTTTTCCTCCAGCTCAGAAGATGGGATCTGAGTCTGGATTTAAGTCGTGCTTAAAAGGACGCAGAAGTATCTGAAGAGTCTCCTGTTCCCTTATCAGGCTTTCAGCAGCGGTTATTTGGAAGGTGTTTGGGAATATGTGTTTCCTGATTCAGTTTGTGAGATACTGGAACACCACACCAACTTGACCATCCTGCTAAATAATCTTTTTAAACAGTTTCACAAAAGAGTAAAACTGTGTGATTATTCTCCCCTCTCATCAGAATTACAGTTACAGATCGCAGACCAATGCCCAATGTGACCCTATTCCTAAATTCATAGGGTTGCTTCAGTCTTGTGAAATAAAAGCAGGAGTTCACATACTTTCATTAATACCTAAATGCTACTACCACCGTTAATAGTGTAAAGGTAAGCTTTTGTCCGAAGAGGAGGAAAGAAAACGTTAGAGAAAAATAAAGCAACATTTCCAATAAGCTTTACTTTTATCTCCTTTAAATGTGCACTGCAGTCTGAGGGGTGTTTTCAGTATTACATGAAGTTATGTAAAGTTTTAAATTACACTTACTCGAGAAATTACGACGATTGAGCTCATTTTACAAATGTTTCAGGTTGTTTTGATGGAACTTTTGAAATTATTTGCTAAGTTTGTTTTGTTGTTCTAACCAATAAGTAGAAAATATACATATTAATGGCGTGTAATTGTTTTCATTTTCACTGAGTATTGGATCCAAGATAACGAAAGCATTATCTCTTAAACATCAGATAAAAACTCATTAATATTCAGTATACTGAAAATGCCCCTAAACCCGCACTTAAAGTGGTATATTTGTTTACATATTCAAGTAAACATAACTTTTCATATGTAAATATTCTTTTGTGCGCATAAACAAGTATTTGCATAGCTACAAATCTCACACCAAGCCCTGGCTTACAGGACACAGACATGTTTCCCCAGACAGCTTTCATGAAATGAGTCAAAAAGACAATTTTTAAGTTATAAATGAGTGAGAAAGAGGTCTCCCCCCACCCCCAGAAGAGTGAAGAGAGAGTCTTTTTTCACGGTCCAGGGTAATAAAAAATTAGACAAGCGACAAAAAAAAAAAACGTTGGTAATTTTTTTTTCCGCAGAACTCAAAAAGTGATAATCTTTTGTTTTTCAAAATTAGGAAAGCGAAATAGAACGCTTCCGAGGACGCTAAATAATTGAGGACAAGGTGCCGGGAGTTGTTAGGAAAAAAGGGGGAAGAATCCTGAGTCCTCAGAGAAAAAAACGAAATGGAACTGCGCCTAACCCGGCTCTGGGAAAACACCTTAAAACAGAATCTGCCAGGGTTCGGCTGCTCTCGGGAAACAAGTTAAATCCGCCCTTCCAGCGGGTTGCAAGTCAGTGCTGACTCCCGGGAGTGTGCGACGGGGTGAATTACGGCCGCCCGCGCCCGGCGAGGCTGGCTGCGGGTGGAAAGGTCCTCGAAGGAGGTGGAGGGGTCCAGGCGGCCGCGGAGAAGCCCCCACTCGCAGCGGGCACGGGGAGCCAGGATGCAGGGCTGCGCAGCTGCCGCGGCCTCGAGCGGAACCGGTGCAGGACTGAACGCCGGAGCGGTGGCTGGGCCTGTTACCCGCCGAGAGTCCAAAGCCGGCCCGGGGACCGGGGTCATCGGCGTGGGGTCCAGCAGCCGGGGTGCCCACCCAGAGCGAGGCTGCAGGGTCTCTGAGGACGCCCGCGGACTCCGACTGCACTGCACTTGTCAGTTTCCTCTTGGCCCCGCCTCCGAGAAGTCTACCCAGCTCCCCAGTGTTTTACTAAGTCGTGACACCAACGCAAAACCCACGCTTAATTAAATTAATTAGGGATTCTTGTCAATCCTGGATTAATGGCCAGGAGCACCGGCGGCCGAGGCTATCAGAAAAGCCGACCGCCGAGGACCGGCCTCCTCTCCCCCGGCCTCCTCTCCCCGCCCCCTCTGGTCTGCGGCTCGCCCTCTCCAGCCGGGTGGACTCCAGCCTGGATGCTCCATCCTCAATATTCACATTCATATTCACATTCATATTCATATTCTACCTCCCTCCCTCCCTCTCCCTCTCTCCCTCCCTCCCTCCCTCTCTCTCTCTCTCTCTCTCTCTCTCTCTCTCTCTCTCTCCCCTTTCCTCCCTCTCTCTCTTCCCCACTCCCTCTCCTCCCCACCCCAGGTAGCGGCGCTCCTGCTACCCGCGAAGGGGTACACTCCGAGTTGCGAGGGGAGGTAATTTACTCAGAACAAGGAGCCCGCCTTTAGGAAGTATAAATAGTGAGACTTCAAGTGCTGCGTCGCTATCAGATCTGAACTCTCCGCAGGAAGAATTGTCAAAGATCTTAACATCGAACACGCGCGCTCCGGCAGGGAAGCATCAGTTCCCATTTCCCTCTGGCGGCCCCCGCCCCTTTCCTCCTCCCCCCTCTCCCCCCACTCCCCTCCTCCTCCTCCTCCTCCTCCTCCACCTCCTCCTCCTCCTCCTCCTCCTCCTCCTCCTCCTCCTCCTCCTCCTCCTCTTACTTCTTTTTCTCCTTCTACTTCTCCTCTTCTTTCTTCTCCTCTTTTTCTTCTTCTTCTTCTTCTTCCTCCTCCCTCTCCTCCCCCACCCCCTGCCCCATTGATGTGTTATTATTGGGGGGGCTGGAGCAGTAAGAAAAGAAGGAGGAAAAAAAGAGCGGGGCTCGGCGGGGAGAGCTGGAGCGCGAAGCTGCCCGACAGCGGCCGCGATGGAAGAACTTACAGCGTTCGTCTCCAAGTCTTTTGACCAGAAAGTGAAGGAGAGGAAGGAGGCCATCACGTACCGGGAGGTGCTGGAGAGCGGGCCGCTGCGCGGGGCCAAGGAGCCGGGCTGCGTGGAGCCGGGCCGCGACGACCGCAGCAGCCCGGCAGTCCGGGCGGCCGGCGGAGGCGGCGGCGCGGGAGGAGGCGGAGGCGGAGGCGGAGGAGGCGGAGGAGGTGCTGGAGGAGGAGGAGTAGGCGGAGGAGCTGGAGGAGGGCGCTCTCCCGTCCGGGAGCTGGACATGGGCGCCGCGGAGCGGAGCCGGGAGCCGGGCAGCCCGCGGCTGACGGAGGGTAAACGGCCTGCCCCCGGCCGCGGGGCCCCTTCCCGCGGTGCCCGGCGCTCCGGGCGGCAGGGGGCCCGGGGCCCGCCCGGGAGGGGGCGGCCGCGCCGAGGGCCCCGGGCCCCCCGCCTCGGAAGCTGCCGGGACGGTGGAGGGTGGGAGGCCGGGCTGCCCAGCCGAGGGTGGGGTCCTGCGTGGGGGAGGGCGTGGGCTTGCGCGCACCCCGCTCGGTGGCTCCTGCTGCACCGAAATGCGTTTTCCGCGAGCGGGAGGATGGGGCCCGCGCCGCGGGACGGGGAAGTTTGTGCGGCCCGCGGAGAGAGGGGGTGCGGCAGGGGCTCACGGGGAGGCCAGCCGGGACCGGCGCGGGCTCCCGACTCTGCCCGAACCCCGCTCCTAGGCCCGAAGGAGAGAAGGGGGAGAGCGAGGAAGGGAAGAGCCACGCTAGGTCGCCCCTTCTTTCCAGCTGCCCTTAAAACCATTGTAAGTCGGCAGAGCCCCTAAAGCTCCCGGTCTGGGGAACCAAACTTATCTCTCCCGTTGAACTGTGAGGGCAGAAGGCAGCCAAAGGTCCAGGCCAAGCTGGTTCTCTCTAGGTGGAGGCGTTGAGGAGTCTATGGGGGGGGGGGGGTGAACTATTTACACAATTTCTTTAATGCTAGAATCATACAGTACAGTAGGAGTGTGTGTGTGTGTGTGTGTGTGTGTGTGTTGGTGAGGGAGTCTTTTGGAACCAACCGTGTTAGAAACTGGCTCTATCTAATCGGTGGACCGTCTATCAATTCAAAGTTAAAAATTAATTTGGCTCTTGGTACTGCAGTAACTGGTGTGCTGCCATATTTTTCCAATTAAGAAAATATGTGGCATGCGTAGAATCACAAATTTAAGCAAGCAATTAACTTGTTTATAACACGGTCTGTTCCTGTTTAGGCCATTAAGTGGAAAGTTGGGGGCGAAAGAGACATTATATTAAGCCTATTAATCAACTTGAAATTTGGACTTGTTTCTCTTTGAAGCCCCTAAACTTTGAAGCGAATGTACTCTGTGCGTGACAACAGACAAAGCCTTCCCACCTTCCGCTTTGACGAATACGTGTTCCTGTTTAAATCTTAGGACGATGTTAGGGAGAGTATTTTTCCTATTAAATTGACCCCTAATGCTCGCTGTGACCTTATCTACTTCCTTCCTTCCTGGAGGAAGGACAAACGTCCACAAAATGAACCCCGGCAAGCAGAAATGCTGGCAACAAATAAGACAGAATGCCAGGCTGGGATGTGGCGGGTCGCCTTCTCCCAGATCCGGACGGTGTCCTCCTTAATTTAGAAAGTGACAGGGTAACTATAAAGGGGCCGGCCGAGAGTAACCCTTCAAGGCTCCTAGCTCAGGGACTGGGGGTAGTAGCCCTGGTGAGCCTGAGTGAGCCAGCGCCTGGGCGGCTGACTCCCAAGCTCCGGGAGAGTGTTAATTTCTTTGTAGCTCGGCTCCTTCCCTACCCGATCATTTTTCCGTGTTGACCCGGATCCTGGGTTGGGAGGAATCGCAAACGGCCTCGATTATCTAAACTTAGCTCTGACACTGGACGCCCGTCTTCAAATCAGGCTCAGAGGATGCAAGGTTAGGGGGACCTATATGGACAGGGGCCTGATTTTGTCTCTCCTTATCGGTGCCCTTTGGCATTCGCCTGTATCCTCCCTTGCGTGGCTCTGTTCGCTCAGGCCGCCAGAGCTCCTGTCTTTTACGTGGAAGGAAAGGACAGCAAAGAAGCAACGGATGTGTGCAAAAAAAAAAAAAAATGCATATTTTATTAAACATCCGAGCTGCTGGATGCATGAAAAGGTTTGGAACAGCCAATAGAAACCGAGGAATGTTCTGAACCTGTTGATCTCAGTGGGTTTAAGCCTTTAGGGTCCAGCCTCGGTTTCCACCGAGGAGGGAGAAGGAGAGGATAGATGCAGTGGTGGGTTCTGCCGACCACCAGAGTCTGTCTCATTTACCGCCTCTACCCTTCTGGCCCAGCGTGGGCGGCCAGTCCTCCAGGCCGCCAACATGGCGTGGTCGCCTGTGCCAATTCGACCCGGTTCTGGCAGGGAACACGGGGGCTGTCGAGCTGCCCGTGGCAGCAGGGGTCTGGTCCCAGCCCTTGGGTGCCCTGGGACGTGGCTTTCCGCGCAGCGCTGCACCAGCCGCTCCTTTTCCAGCAGCGACCTTGCAGCGGGCCCAGTTGTTCCTAAATTAGAGCAGCAAGTTTGCGGGAGGCACAGGGCCAGAGGCAGCGGAGGCTGGCGGGACAGCCGAGCAGCCCCCTGGGGATGGCTGGAGCGCGAGCCCTCCGCGGGGCCTGGCCGCGCCCTTTAACCGGGACCGGGCTCCGCGAGGAGGCCCGCGCGGCGCTTTTGATTTCTGTGAGTGCGTGGAGCAGGGAGTGCGACGGGGTCAGGAAGGCATTAGATGCGCGAGGAAGAAGGGACGGGGACAGGCGGTGAGCTGGCGGAGTTGGGGAGCCGCGCGCCCGCCTCGTCCCCAGGCCACGCTCCAGCCAAGGCTGTGCGCGTCGGAGGGACCCCCATCCCCTCGCCGGGCCCGCATGGGGATCCCCTCCCCCCGGGGGTTAGGAGTCTCCAGCCTTCTGGGAAACCCTGGTAATGGGCTTGTCTCGCTGTTTTTGTCCGTGTGTGTCTGTGTCTGTGTGCGTGTGCGCGCGTGTGCTCCGACGCACGTGTGCTCCTTCCGTGGTGCCCTCTCCAGTGTCCCCTGAACTGAAGGATCGCAAAGAGGATGCGAAAGGGATGGAGGACGAAGGCCAGACCAAAATCAAGCAGAGGCGAAGTCGGACCAATTTCACCCTGGAACAGCTCAACGAGCTGGAGAGGCTCTTCGATGAGACCCACTACCCGGACGCGTTCATGCGCGAAGAGCTGAGCCAGCGGCTGGGGCTGTCCGAGGCCCGAGTGCAGGTACCCCACTGCGAGGAGGTGGAGGCTGGGCTCCGGGGTCGAGCCCAGCACCTCCGTCTGCAGGCAGCTGCAGGTGTCTGGCGGGAGGCGAGGAAGGGGGGGGACAACTTCGCTAAAGGTCATATTTTCTGAAACGGATTTTGATCCCGTAGCCCCTTTCACCCCTAAGCCAACATATGTTCGCAGAGGAAGAAAGCTGCGCTGGGCTTGCTCCCAGAGTTTCTATTAACCACACCCCCCTCGCTTTGCGCTGTCTTTAATGTGGTTTAATCCTAATGGGCCTACTTTTATAAGCCTAAAAAAAAAAATCCCACAGAAAACGTTTTATCTCTGAAGCCTTAAAAGTTACAACGAGTATTTTGCTCTGTGGGGTTGGGTTTCGTTGAGGGTCTCGGTTTGCCAAACGGATATACCAATTAGGTTTATAGATGTACAGACTGTAAAGAAAATTAGCATCTGTTAAAGTGCAAAAATTTACAGTGCACTGCTAGCGAATCGGTCTCTGAGTGTGAAACAAGAGGACACAGACTGTGTTTGGCCACCCTTTGTTCCTTCACTTAACCAAGGCAAGAACCTGAACCCATGAAAATTCCATCTTATTATTGATGTTTGCAAAGCCTGGCCTTCAGAAAGTGCCTTATCACACTAAGTCCGAACTGCAGCTTTTTTCATTATTGGTTGTTTTAGGTGAATGTAAAACCAAAAACTGAGGTTGAGGATAATCTAAAGGGGGGGGGGGGGTTATAAACATACATATCCTTCCAGCTTTATGGGGAACAAATTTAAACGTTTCAGATTGTATTTCCGCTCAAATAATAAAATTGGGAGAAAATGATGGTCATTATTTGTTTGAACACATGGAGCAGCTTTGGGCTAGAACATCTGCAGCTGTTACAAAGTATCGCTGTAACAGATACTCCCTGGGTCTCTGGGCGGAGAGACCACCATCTGTAAGGAACTATGCGCAATTCTTATGGGGCTTCCCTGCATCTTGTAATAGGATCAGGGGGAAAAAACAGAGCAGTAACGTGGACAGAGAAAAAATAATAATAGGCCGCCTTGGTCACCACGACGTCAATCCTAGAGCGTCCCCCCTTTTAAGCCCGCTCTGCTTTGCAGCCTGTGCAGAGCTCTCTAGAGACTCCACAACCCCTTAAAACCGTGATAATTATTGCAGCCGTGAGTAATAGTATCTCCATCCCAACTCTTCTAGGGGAAAAAAGAGAGTCAGGAAGCCTCAGGCCATGTGAGTTGCACAAAGGGTGCCATCCTGGCATGAAATCCACCCTTCTATTAGACCCCAGATCAGGAGGATGTTTTGAAGATTTACATTGACTGTGGCACTGGATTTCAAAAATTTACCAGAAAATTCTCTGAAGCAATATTTTCCTTTCATGGTTTAAAAAAACAAAACAAAACAAAACATTAATTTGTGAACCAATCAATATGCTATGTTATTAGAACTGTATTATTGGAGACTTATTTGAATTTAAAAAAAATCTGTCACAGTGACTTGAAAAGTTGGCAAGTTATTTAAGAAGATCATATCCAATATCCATGGATTACTTGATACCTCTCCTTTCTGTGGCACACTTTAAAAAAAAAAGTTTATTGTTACTTCTCCCCCTTCATACCTTCATTTAAGTTACAGGAGCTATTTTCTGGAATCTTTCCTACTGTCCTAACTGCAGGCAGTGGCTTTTTCTATAGAAGCAAATTAGATTATCATGATAATGGCACAATTATTCTGCCGCTGCGTTACTGAGAAATTCTAAACTTCTTTGTAGTAAGGCTTTTATGACACTAATTACCTCCCCCCACTCTTCCGTCCCCCACCAAAATAAGAGTCATTATTTGCTTTACTGTTTGGTTTTTCTTCAAGATGAAGCTAATTAATATTACAGGCTATTACTGAGTCCATTCTTCTTGGGTCTTAACTGGGTAAACATTTAAACCCATTATCACATTGGTGTCAGGTACCAGGGAATGTTTTGGCCCCCTGGGACTCTGCAATGTGGAAAGATGAAACCGGAACTAGTAGTAATTTATCAAGGAACAATTTATCTGCACGGAGTCTAGGAAATCTTTCCATTTTGTACTTGATTTACATTTCTCATTTTGAAAATCGAGGCTGTTTTGTATAACAACATTTGCCTTTTATTTCCCAAGACTTGCCTAAACACCACTTTTTTTTCATTGTGCTACTATAATTTAAGATGTTTTGAATCATCTCATTTTATTTTTTTCCCCTCAACTTTTAGGTTTGGTTTCAAAATCGAAGAGCTAAGTGTAGAAAGCAGGAGAATCAACTTCATAAAGGTATATCTCCTAATTCCTTTTATCATTAAGTAGAAGTGGGTTTGGAGTATTGCTCCAACTTAGACAAATAACATCATATGGATGATGACGGGACTTGATTTAAGAAAAAGATTTCAGGACAGTTAATGAGAGTCCTACTACCTAGAAACAAACTACAACTTATTTTAATTATAGCAGCAACTTAGAAAAATGACAGTCCAGTTCTAATGGAATCAGTTCTATCTTTCTACCATTGGCACCTTGGAAATTTATACTAGAAATGTTTGCCTCACATCTTGTGTTTTATTTACCTTTTTGTTTGTTTGTTTGTCTTTATAGGTGTCCTGATAGGGGCTGCTAGCCAGTTCGAGGCCTGTAGAGTTGCACCCTACGTCAATGTAGGCGCTTTACGGATGCCATTTCAGCAGGCAAGTACCACCTGGCTTCAAGCTGTCTCTAAGTGTCAAAAGGCCTGGATGTGTGTTTGGACTGCTGAACAGACCCTGTCTTTGAATCCCAATGTCTATTCAGTTGAAGAACCTATTTAACACTATATAGTGGACCCACTCCCCTTTAAAAACCTATACAGTGTCATGGCCTTGAATACTTAGACCTTTCTGTCTTCATGGGAACCCCCGAAGGAGCCTGAAGGCAGTAACCTGTCCTTTTAAAAATGCATTTAAGATTGCACCTGGGGACAGGAAGGAACAGCCTTTGATTAGGATTTTGTCAAATCAAATACCGAGGCTGGTCCAAAGATGTTTTTAAAGCAATCCTCTAAACATTCTCTCTAGGTATTTTTGTTATCCCTTAGTCCACATTAAATGTCTCTGACAGAAGAAAAATAAATGCAACTATTCCCGACTCAGACTCATTTTCAAAAGCTGTCCCTACAAAAAGAGGTTTCATCTCTGATGAAGAGGGAAGATTTGGTCGCCCCTGGTCTGGCTGTCCTACTTCAGCAATCTCTTTCTGAGCCATGGGGGGTGGGGGGGTTTAGAATAACATTTTTTTTTTAAAGGAGAGCCTGCAGCAATGACTTAATCCTGGGAAATCCCAGAGTTCTGAACTCCCCACTCTCTAAGCCGGAGGGCAAAATCCGTTCCATGCCACTGTCTGACCTTCCCCATCTTCAGCAGGCATCCCTGCTTACCAAGGAGGTAGTGTCATAGATGAGCTCTCAGGCGCCTACACCCCGGACTGGGGAGACCAGGTGACTCTCACCTATTGAGAATTAGAGTTAGAGAGAGCTGAGTTCCCCACTCACTTCAAGGCTCACTACAAGGTCCTGATGGGACAGCATTTGAAAATGAGGCTGGCTAGAGAAAGAGAGAGGCAGAACTTACCAGGAAACTGGCCCTACCTAAGAAGGCAGAGATCTTCAGGCCAGTAGAATCAACTGCACCTAGACTATTGTTTGAAACTCATGCTAAGTCTCAAACTAGACCCGCTGACTCAGGGTCTACATTTAAAGAGGATCCTCAGGTAATTCTTTCTCGAAGGAAAAGTTAAGACCTGCAGATTCAAAGCTTCCCTCTGTGACAAGAAAAGGTTATGTATTTTGCTTTAGTACTGTGTCCAGGGGTATGTGACAGAGACAGGAGAGGAGGGTAGCAGTCCTTAACCCCAGGCTTTCCAAGATACTATTGCTGTGTTGAGGTGGATGGTGCATGGGGACTATATCAAGGTCACCCACACAGTTCCCGAAGGGGCCACCACATTCACGCAAACAGGGAGGAGGAATCCAAGGAAACGTGCTCATAATGACCTGGGGGTAGGGATGGGGCATTAGAGTATTAATGTGGTGTCCCAGATTTAGCAAAAGGCCTGTAACATCCTTCTCCAAACAGATATTAAGAGAATGTTGCTTCCCTGTCGCGCACCCCAATTCTCCCCATAGCCAAGCTGGACGCCTTTAATGTTCTGTTTCTATTCTGTTGTCACCCTAGGATAGTCATTGCAACGTGACGCCCTTGTCCTTTCAGGTTCAGGCGCAGCTGCAGCTGGACAGCGCCGTGGCGCACGCGCACCACCACCTGCATCCGCACCTGGCCGCGCACGCGCCTTACATGATGTTCCCGGCACCGCCCTTCGGACTGCCGCTGGCCACGCTGGCCGCGGACTCGGCCTCCGCCGCCTCGGTGGTGGCCGCCGCCGCCGCCGCCAAGACCACCAGCAAGAACTCCAGCATCGCGGATCTCAGACTGAAAGCGAAAAAGCACGCGGCCGCCCTGGGTCTGTGACGCCGGCGCCAGCGCCCCGGTCGGTGGAGCCTCCCGAACGGCGCGACCCCGCACGCCCTCCGCGACCGGCTGCTTCTCCCGCACCCGCTTCGGCCCGCCTAGGCCTGTCGCCTCCCCGCCCCCTGCCGCCTCTCCTTGCTGCACCCTGGATCCCCGGGGCCGGACGCTGCGCTGGACCCGGGATCCCACGAGGGCCACCAGCCCAGGGGCTCCCGGCCACTCGCCCTTGGGACTAAAATTCGGCTTTGTAGGAGCGGGTTTGGGGAAGTCTGCGTAGAGACTGGACAAAGACGTCGATAGCGGCACAGCTGCGGCGGTGGACTCGTGCACAGAAATAAAACCTTGCTAACAGCAAACGAGCAAAAACAAAAAGAATAGAGAACAAACTAGAGAGAAAAAAGGAGAAAGGGAGCTTGTTTCTTATTATTATTTGTCCGGAATTAGAGAGAGGACGACGAAACAAAAACAATTCTAAAAAATATTTTGTACATAAACATACGAAAAAAATAACCTGGATGAATCTTGAGAGAAGGGGGGAGGGATTTACCAACTAAAATGTATGGGGTTTTTTTTTTTAATGGCCAAGAAAGCAAAACAGAAGGAAGAGGTATACTTATTTAAAGAATTAAGATGAAAAAAAAAAAAGCGCAGCTGGGAAGTTCACAGGTTTTGAAGCGACCTTTTTCTGCGAAGTTCACTTTAATACGAGACGTTTGATAAGAGAGGCGGGCCTCCTTTTACGTTGAATCTGATGCTTTGAGTTTTAAAAACACCATGTATGGAAGAGCAAGAAGAGGGAAGACAGTGTGGAAACGAGGAGGGAAAGAAAGACGTTAAAAAAAAAAAAAGTGATACCACAGACAATGATTCCTCTGAGAAATTATGGCAGAACTGTCCGGACTGCTGACAGTAAATTCTGGTTTGCATGTTCCTTGTATTCCATTGATGGTGTCCCCTCCCCTCCCTACTCTCATGTACACTACACTTTCATTCTCAGTATGAAAAGCGTCTGGAAATTGATGTGAATCCATATATAATTTGTCCGGCCTTTGATCCCAAGGGGCAAAGGAAAAAAGTCGTAAGGGAGTAAAATACACTCTGAGTCTTCCAAGAAGATAGAGGCTGTTAGAAAATATGGGGAAAGAAAAAAAGAAGAGCAAACGAAGTCATGAAGGTATACAGGCCTGCACCGCGATAGGCGCTTTCTGTGTTCGCTTCACTCCCTTTTCGTGAATTCCCTCTTGCTGGTTTCTTGAAGTCCTGTTTGAAGATAATGCTTTATTTCCCACACCCCCTCTCTATCCCGTCAAATTCACCCTAAACGACACCCAGCTAGGTACAGACACTAGGTTTGTGTATAATATGTTGATAAACACGAACAAAGTTTATTTTGGCTATAATGTGTGAACTAATGGTTGACTTTCAACATTTGCATTTTATCTCACAAAGGTGTATCTATTCAAGTAATCTTTTTTTGTTTGTTTCAATTCATGTAGCTATTTAAAGAGGGAAACCTTGGGTTAAGCAACCTGTAGTCCCAATTCTCTAGCAAGCCTCCTTAGGATTTTTTTCCCCTCCTTTTAATTTACATGAAAGAGGAAAAGCTCTTCTTGCTGAACTTTGGTATGCGTTTGAGCTTTGTAACTATTTGTTCTCCATGAAAACAAAATTATTTATATTTGCCATATTTTTTCTAGTGTATTAAGTTATTTTAAACAAAAGAAGATGCTGTTATGACGTGTTGTCAGTACAAAATGTTTCGGCTCCACTTCTGTTAAACGTTTTAAATAAGTGCCAAGTTATTAACCGAAGACACTTTGCGATCAATTGAATGAAAATAGTATTGTTTCATTTGATGGGGTTCGCGTCATCTTTGTTCTTGTTACTATTAAAATATCCGGGATATACTCTTTCCTTTTTGATGATATATTCGTATTCTCTCTCTCTCTCTCTCTCTCTCTCTCTCTCTCTCTCTCTCTCTCTTTCTCACTCTCCCTTCTTTCCTTCCTTTCTTCCTTCCTTCCTTCCTTCCTTCCTTCCTCCTTCCTTCCATCCTTCCTTCTTTTCCTCCCTCCCTCCCCCTCCCCTCTCCCTCTCTAGCACTCCTCTCTGCTCTTCAATGAGGCAGTCAAGAGATCGGGAGAAGGGTGGCCCTGTGAACCCCTTGCACCGAGGTATCTCCTTCCACCTCACATTAAATACCTAGTATGGAGCCCATTTTATTCTAGACCAACAAAAAAGAACAGATTAGGAAAACAGCAAATCCCTGCCCTTGACGTTTCTCCTTCTTCACTTTGCTGTACTTTCACTCTTGAAGTTTGTTTGGGTCATTTTGGGAGGGAAAAAAAAAAAGAGGGGTCGTGCAACTGCACCTGGTTTGTTGTCTGTGGTATTATCAACAATCGATCGCAGGTCGCATACCTTCCTGGAACTGCTGTTTTGGAAGTAGACTCAGCTGGAAATGCGTGGGGAAACAACCCCTCCCCCCTCAGTCGTCACCCTCTTCTAAAATCTCCCGGAGTTTGAAGATGGGCTTCTGCCTGCCAGTTCGTGTGGGGAGTTGGGGGGAGTGTTGGGGGCGGGGGAAGACGGGAGCGGGCGCAGGAAGAAGAGAGACCTGGAGACCCAGTCTCAGCCAGGCCTGAGCCCGAGGTGTCCTTTCCGGCATCCTCCCAGCGTCAAGGAGAGGAGCCCTCAGCCGAGGCCGCAGATGTCCCAGTGTCCCCTGGTGCGGCGCGTTGGCAGACAGAGTAGTGATCCCCTACGGAGCCCGCACCCCGCTCTGCTTTCCTCGGGGACTTAGCTCGCCTTTGAAGCCGATCCTCAGACTAGACAAGAAGTTGCTCTGTCCCTCGACTACCAAAAGCTGAGGAACAAGAGCGGGTCTTGTCTTCCCAGCTCAGCCCTGTGGCTTTCTTGGTTGGTGAAGGTCGAGGTTGGCCATAGCGGGGTCCTCCTCTCCCGGCGGCCCCGGAGAGGTCCTGGGGCGCCCGCCCTGCCTGGCTCCGAACCCTTGGCTTCTAAGTGATAATCCTAACCTCAGGTCAAGGCGGGCTCCACCACTCTCAAGACCCCCGAGGCAACATGGAGGTCACGTGAGGGTCAGGGGAGCGGCCTGGAGCCCGACGCCCAGTGTGGCTCTTCAGTGCATACTCTGGACTAAGTCCCGGGTCAAAGGCGGTGGCGTGTCTCTGCCAGTTGGTCCAGGGAGAAAGAGTAAAGCTAGGTCTGGTGAGAAAGGCCAAAGGTTCTTGGGCGGGTCAGAGATACCAAGTCATCACTTCCTCTCCCCAGAGGCTAAGGAGGACAGAGGCGGGTCACCCCAGGTGCCTGGGGTCCTAGTCAAGGCTCCTTGGGCCACTTCCCAGATCTTTGCAGCCCAAACTGTTGGGCAGACAACTGGGCGAGCCAAATCCAAACCCCGCGTTTTCGGAACCACTCCCAGAATGTGTTTGAGGACGTCTTGGTCAAAATGCAATAATTATAGTCAGTTATCAGTAACGGACTCCCCTAACCTTAATCTTTCGTGGAATACAAACCTTTCTGTAGTTAGAAAATCCACACTGGGGACTGGGGACGGTGCGGGCTGAGTCAAAGGGGCTAACTCAAGACATGATTACTCTTAGGGACTCCGTGGTCCAGGAACCCCAGTTTAAAAAAAAAAAAAGGCTCAGAATTGAACTGATACACATCTATTTTGAAACCCCCCCCCCCCCTGAATTGTAACTTTTCAGATCCTCACATGGTAATACTTTAGTTTAATGTAATGCTCAAATTTCGGAACTATTTTGATTTCTGAAAAATGCTTTTTTGGCTTCAACAACACGGGATCCTGGTTTTTTCTTCACAAATCAGTTTACATCATAAATTGCAAACATTTGCAATAAGATCTCAAGATTGTTTATTTTACATAACCTCAAGCACTTGACTATGTTAAACATCAGTACAGAAAGTTTGTGAAATCAGTTTAATGTGTGTCAGGGAATTAAAAGGTCACTCCTTTTCATCACATAAACAAAGCATTTAAGACTGTTTTGATTGTCAGTCTCCCGATTTTTAAAGTCTTACAATTGGCTATTAATTTTAGAGTCATTCTGTGCAAAACTAATTACTGAAGTCATATCCTGTTTTAATTAGATATTTCTGAGCAGAAGAAAATGAGGTTCTACATGGGGAAGTGGATGGTTGTTTTAAACATTATATTATTTTAGTTCAAACATAAATAAAAGCCTGCAAATTCTAATGTGGGGAGAAAGGCCTAAAATGGTTTCTTAATGTGCCATTAGAACAGCTAGTCAAAATGCATTAAGGCAACATCTCCAGCCCAGAAATAACAAATATGTCATTCTAATGAGAGTGTTAACTTATGGATAATTTATTCAAGGTAGTTTTTACATTTCACATGGAATGTCTTATTATGACCTGCCTGACTACTGTGATGCTTGTTTTTCAAAATCTAATTTATATAGGCTTGGAATATACATAATTCATAACTCCTGTTGATATATGTATACACACTTTGAATTTTAAGTCTTTACAGTATGTTTGGATGTTTGCTAGCATGTTTCTAAGACAATTGAAATAAAAGCATACAAACATAAAATGTGTTAAACATTATATTGAAAGCAAGTGCTTGCTCTGTGCCTGAAGAAAAAGTAGTCAAAAATGAAAGAAAGAAAAAAAGCATTAGCTAATTTTTAAGCTAGGGTGTCAGGTATAGAGTAGACACTGAAATATGTCAGTGGGATAGATAAAGATGGGATCTCCTTATAACAGAAATATGCAAATCTTTAAGTCTCAGGGATCTGAATATGGGGCACTTCTGATGTCTAGGCAATCTTCTCATGTCCCCAGTTCATGAAACAAATGAAAGAAAAAAAAAGTCAAGACTTTAAGCATTTTGTTTGGGGTATTTTATGTGTCAGTCAAAGTAACCACTACATATGCCTTCAGTACATGAAAATTTAGTATAGCACTTACATGGAGTTCTATTGACATGAGGAAGGGATTTAAAATATAATCAAATAAATCACGGGGAGAGGAGTGAGCACGATTTCCCCCTCTTTCCTGTCTTCTTCTATTTGCACACACTGCTCACGTGCAAGGATCCCTCCTCGTTATTCTTACTCCAGCAGAACAGCTTGTGGTTGAGTGAGGTTAACCCAAGAACCCCACTTCCGGTGTTCAAGCCTGCGGTGGGATTTTAGGTGAGTTTCTCTTTCTTTTCCTTAGTTTCCTTCACAGTGAATAGGGATACAAACAGCCTATGTCTCATGGGGTAACCGGGAGGATTATCTAGGTTAATGTTTATAACGTTCTTAGGACAGAGCCATACAATATGTACACTGAATAATTCAGAATAATCGTCTTTATAAAGAGGTGAATAAACATGGAACATTGTACTGAAAACCTTAGAAGAGAATACAGTCATGTAAGACAAGGAGGGAAGACTTTCTTTTTAAGGCCAGAGGAAGACATTTATGTAATAGTTTGTGATTTTAGCTAATTGCCTAGCCTCCATGAGCCTTGTCTGGAACATGTGACATCATGTCCCAATGTGGGTAGACTTATACACAAGAGCAATTTATAGAGTGTACATCATTATACAATTGGCAGATAAGAGATCAGGTGCGGTACTTGCCCTTATGGGCTTACCGTCTGGAGAGAGCTCGTTGATACATGAGGCACTTCCAGGGAGGGTGTGCTAGATGTGCTTGCTTACAGGTATTCGGACATCGTCTGTGTATCTGAATGGCTACACAGCACATGTGGAGCGTGTGGCCTCATTTCTGCAAACTGAACCTTCCTGAGGAATGAGCAGCCTTATAAAGGAATGGTGGAGGGACACCCAGAGGTTAAGAAGCACACTTTGTTAGAAGTAAATGTATACCATATGTTGCCATGGTTTGTGTTCCATGGGACCATCTGCGTTTTTTTTTTTTTTTTTTTTTTTTTTTTTGGCTGCCCAGATTTGTAGAGCATTAGCAGTTAAATGCCCAAAAGATGCAAAGCCTGCTGAATAAGGATCTTTAAAAGAAGTTTGGAAACATATAATACTAAGCAAGAGCATTTACTTACTACTGTAAAAATTTGTAAAGATGGTACAATTGATTCCTTACTATAGACTAAATTGAGGAGGACCTCTCTAATTCCAACAGTTGATGATATTATTAACACCACACTTTGTTTTATATGGTTCTGTGTAGTACTCGAAGCACTCTTTAATCCATCTTTTTTGGGGGGGAGGGGAAGAGGGGGAGGGAGTTAGTATGTGGTCATGTATACAGCTAATCTTAAGAGGTAAGTATTCCTGAGTTCAAATCTCAGCTATAAACTTTAGATGTGAATTTTTTCCTGAAGCCTATGTCCTGTTAGTATTCTATAACACACATCTTTCAGAGTGTTGTGAGGGACCAGTAAGGGGAGATGGGATACATGCTGGGACCCAATGGGTTCCAACAATTTCCCACCTCGACTATACTTCTGCTATTTACACTTTCTGCATGGTTCCCTAAACAGGTTTTTCATTTACCTGTCTGTAATTAAAAGTAGTTTAAGACATTTTGGGGGACAGAGTATGTTTATTCATTCTGACCCCTTACCATGAGTGTTGATTACATGTATGATGTTGAATGCTCTGGGGTTTGGAAAACAGCTTTAAATCTTGTCAAACTTTTTTTTTTTATTTTTGAGGAGTTATGATTTTTATATCTTCCCTCTTTATGTAGCATGGAATAGGTTCTCCCTTTGAGCGTAGTAACTTAGAGATTTTCTTCATGTGGAGTTTCTCCAGAGCCTCTGACCTTCTGTCTTCTATATTTTGGAATGCCAGTGCACAAATCAAGCCCTGGCATTAACTCTGTAGTGACTTTGATATTAGATTGATTGTCCTTCTGCTGCATATTTATTGAATGCATTGTATATGCTTCGGTGGAAAGGAAGAAGAAAACAAACTGCCCTTAAACTGATGTTTAAAAGGTCTATCAATCTAACCAAAGTTTCAGTACTTGTGCAGCATTGCTTTGCATTATGTTTACTGGTTTAAAATATAATTATCTGTCTCATATACAATACAGTTACCGAAATTCCCACTTGTCAGCAGTTGTGTTTCTTTTGAGTCTTAAGTAATGTCTATTATAACTTGGTCTTACCCAGTAGTCACTTTTCAAACAGAAGAAGCTTTGGAAAGAGAGAGGGATGCAACCCACCTTAATCCTGATTTTAGTACAGTGAAATCTGTGCCCAGTTCAGCTTCTAAAGCACAAATTGTAATACAATTGATTTAGGTTGGTTGTTGTTTTGCTTTGCTTTGCTTTGAAATAGTGTATTACAATGAGGGCCTGGCTAACCCAGAACTCTCTATGTAGAGTAGGCTACCCTCAAACTCACATGTGCTTGTCTCTACCTCCTGAGTGTTGGGATTTAAAGCTTGTGTTACCATGACTAGTCCAATTTAGATTGTTTTAAGGCACAAATCTATAACAATGTGTTATATGCCAGCAATTGAAAACCAGTGTAGGGCCAGTCACTGTGGCTCTCACCTATAAATTCCAGCACTACGTGGGAGGAGCAGAAGCAGGATTACTGTAAGTTCCAGGCTACAGTGTGAGACCCTGTCCTAAAATCCTAACCACCATCTTAATAAGAAATATAGGGAAGTTTTGAGTTACATATACATATATATATATATATATATCAACACACCCACACCAACATATATATATATATGTAAGTATGTATATATATATATATTTTTTTTTAAACTTTTTAATGTGTGGGGCTTCTGTATCTGTTCAATAGCAAGAGTCCTCCTAAAATTGGGTCTGGGGTGCTTTGACACACCTTAAAGAATTCTCTCATCCACACATACCTCCATGTACCACGTAGAGGAATCCTTTACAAAGCTCTCATTACTGCAAAATGAAGTCAGTAGTGAAAAATCTGCAATGCAATGTTCATTCTTTTGTAAAAACCAAGGCAGCCGTGAAAGCCTTTGTCTTGTTTTGTTCTTATTTTGCTTATTATGCTTTTGCTAGCAGCGTTAATGTAAGGAAAGGATGTTAGCTTCAAGCTCTGAAGTTCTTTGCTAATCCACTGAAAGGGAACAGCCAGAGCAATTGAGCCTGTCTGTCAAGCTGGTCAAGGTGGAGAGTAATGTGGTCAGGGGTTCCCAGAGCCCATTGGACCTTTGACCTTTTCTGTTGAGACTATTGATCTGGGTTAATAGTCAGCACCAGTTGTGTGCTGTTGGTGAGTTGTGTTCCTATGTGTGATCCCTCGTTGAGTACAAACAAGACTCTGACCAACTCAGAGGGTAATTGGTCCTTTTTGTAGTTTTCCAAGATCAGGGTGGGAAATTAGAATAAATAGGCCCTGACAGGCAGAGTGGACATTCATTTCTAGAATGTTTGCAGTTGTCTCAGTGACAAAACAGCAGAATTGGGCACAGGACTGATGGTATCAGTCATGCAATGAACTCTGTTTACCATGGCTACTATGATCTCAAGTCCAGCAGGTGTTGCAGGATAATGGCAAAACTCAGAGGTCAGTGAAGCAGCGAGATAGGTTTATTCTCATTCCTTTCCACAGCTTCTTGTCACACTTGTGTGTCATGTGTCACAGGATCCACCCCCCTTCTTCTCATCCCACTAAATTGGTTTCCTAATGAGAAAAAACGGTGGTTTAGTGGGTGTAAGGAATGTGCTTTTGTTGTTGTTTGATTGTTTTTGAGACAGGGTTTCTCTGTATAACCACCCTGGCTGTTCTGGAACTAGCTTTGTAGACCAGGCTGGCTTCGTCTGCCTCCCCAGCGCATGTACCACCACTAAGGGCTATGTTTTCTTTTTTCTTTCTTTTTTTTTTTTCCTTCTGAGACAGGGTTTCTCTGTGTAGCCTTAGCTGTCCTGGACTTCCTTTGTGGACCAAGCTGACCTTGAACTCAGAGAGATCTACCTGCCTCTGTCTCCTCAAGTGCTGGGATTACAGGCGTGTCTCACCTCGCACCAATGGAGAGCCAACCGCTGACACTATTAATGTTACTCTGCTATGACTGCAGACAGAAGACTGGTCTGAGGTGCTTCATCCAGAAGCTGATGGAAGCAGATACAGAGACCCACAGCCAAACAATAGGCGGAGCTCAGGGAGTCTTGTAGAAGAGTTGGGGGAAGGATGGGGGGAGCCAGAGGAGACAAAAACAACATAAAAGGACCTATAGAGTCTTCTAACCTGGGCTCATGGGGCTCACAGAGACTGAACCACCAACCAAAAAGCATGCGTGGGCTGGACCTAGGCTGCTGACACATATGTAGCAGATGTGCAGCTTGGTCTTCATGTGGGTCCCTTAGCAACTGGAGTAGGGAAGGGGGCTGGCAGTGGCTGTGTCTGACTACTCTATTGCCTGCCTGGCCTCAGTTCTGCTGAGACTTGATGTGCTGGGGGGTGGGGGTCGTACCCATGGGGGTCCTCCCTTTCTCTGAGAAGTGGGGAGTGGGGGAGAGGTATAAGGATAAGCCTGGAAGGAGAGTAGGGAGGGGTATGATCGGGCTGTAAAGTGAACAAATAAATTAATGAAAAGTAAAATAAAGTGCAAAACAAAAACAAAAAGGAGAAAGTCAACCAAACAGCACCAATTCCCACGTGATTCCCTTTTCCAGCTCTTCAATGCTTAGGAGAGCAGTGAGGAGTTTTTCCTTTGCTACCCACTTTATGAATAGTTCTCAGGCTTTCATCTTGAGAAGCCTCCCACTTCTCACAGTGAATCCTCTGTCCTTTCTCCTAAGTTACTCATTTCAGGAGTCTGGCTGAATGTAACTGCACAGGTATCCATGCCTTGCAGCCTTTTCACTGCTCTGCTCCAGCCTGCCGGACTCCCCCTTCCTGAAGTCCCCTGAAAGTCTGATATCCCTTGGTGTAGTGGTAGGCAATGTAAGAACTGCTTGACATGAGGTGGGGATGAGAGGCAGGGCAAGTTGCAAATGCAGAAAGAATAAGGAAAGCAAAAGGCAATCAAATAAGCTAAAATTTGGAGACTACTGCTCATCCAATTGTACAGCATCTAAATATTCTATGCAGCAAGTGCTCCTTAAATAAGGAATAATCCTTGGAATGATCCGGGCAGCATTTACTTCCTTTATAGAAGACGTTACTGCATTAGTGTCCCAAGGCCCTTGTATACATACACATATGTATGTATATATGTATATGTATATATGCATGTGCATATGTGTATATATGTGTATGTATATGAATGTAAAAAGTATATATTATATATAGTTAATATAAAAATATATAAAATCATTCCTTAAATTTTTCTTTAAATCTTAAGAAGAGGGGTTGGAGAACTACATCTCAATGGTATAATGCTTTGCAAGTACAAACCCTTTAGTTCAATGTTCACCAAAGATAATTAAAAGAGCTAAATGAAAATAAAAACATATACCTAAATCCAAGGAGGGAAACATAATTATATGCATGAAAGTTAAAGTACGCCGTAAGCATCCGAGCATGTACTGTACTTCAGGCTCTAGCAGCTACTCAAGACAGAAAGAGGCAGGTGGGACATCGTGACTGTCTATAGAGCTTGAAAAAAAATGGTATGATTTGCTCAGGGAGGTGAGCAGTACTCAGTGTTGGAGTACTCTTCTCGAAGTACTTGTTCAGGAAATGGACTAAGAGCTAATTTCCACTTTAAAGAGATAGTGCTGCTCAGCAGGACTCGTTTTTTCAGTACTACTCAGCAGTACTTGGTTTTTACCTCTTACATTATAACTGAGCATTTATTTATTTATTTATTTTTATTTATGTACATAGGTGTTTTGCCTGCATGCATGTCTGTGTGAGAGTGCCAGGTCCCTTAAAACTACAGCAACAGATAGCTGTGAGCTGCCATGTAGATGCTGGGAATTGAGCCTAGCTTCTTTGGAAGAGCAGCCAGCCAGTGCTTTTAACCTCTGAGTCACCTCTTCAACTTAGCTGAGTATTTGTAATTATGTAGTATATATTGAAGACGTTTGTCTTCTTCATTCTATTGAATTTTTCTTCTTCTCTTACCATTAAAAATTTTTACTTGTTTGTTTTTTACAAGACAAGTTCTATCTATGTAGCCCTGGCTGTCCTGGAACTCAAGGCTAGCCTTGAGCTCATGAGACAGACCTGCCTTTGCCTCCCAAGCTTGCATAACTATACCCAGCTAAATAGTTCATTTATTTTTATTTTGTGTGTGTGAGTGTTTTGCCTGAACATATGAATATACACCACATGCATCCTTGTGGAGGTCAAATAAGAGCACTAGATTCTCAGAACTGGAGTTACAGACTGTTGTGAACTCCATGTGGGCACTGGGAATTGAACCAAGGTCCTTTGCAAGAGCATTCACTGCTCTTAACCACTGAATGATCTCTCCAGCCCTATTTTTCCTTCTTTTCTTTCATAGCTTACTAAACAATTTGCTGATACCTTTGAGTCGTATCCAAACAGGTGTAGTGTAACTCAAAAAGTGAGCAGAGAGAAGGGAAAAAGAAAATGAGGAATGGAGCCCTCGAATGCTGGCATCAAGAAGAGGTTGAAAAGAAGAGAAGACAGCAGCTAAAAGAAGATTAAATAAGGCATGGAGGAACCAAGAGAACAAGCTTTACTGGAAGTCAATTGAAAACAAAAGCAAAACCAAACAAACAAACAAACAAATAAGCAAACAAAAACAGTGGTTATCAAAGGAGAGGCAGCAAGGACTGAAAACTGACCACAGAGACTTTACCACCATAAGGGCCATTAGTGGAGGGGGGAGGCTGAAGTCTGCTCAGAGGGCACTATAATGAAAGCACTTCCCATGGTCCAGTTTCTCCTTCCATAAACCTGTTATCCCTCTCACAACCCTTGGTTACATTCCTCCAATCACAGATGTAAGGCACTCTCACCTTTCAGAAGCTCCAAAGCGCTTAATTAAGTTCAAGCTCCTTGGTATGATGTTTATGTTGACTTTTCACTATGTTTTCCTGTTTCATTGCCTAAGGCTGCCCACCACTTCACTCCTCCTTTTGGGAGCTAATGTCAGATCCCAAGTACTAGCAAGTTGTAAAATTTTGTTTCTGCTAGAACATCTTTCTTTGGGTCTCTCTAGCTCTTCTGGATGTTTCAGCTCAAATTTCAGTACTGAATTTCCTTCCTGTGCATTCTCAAGCTGAGCTAGCCAGATCCCCTGTGTGCTTCTCAGCACATATATCTCCAAGAGCACCATTAGGCTATAGTGTAACTGTTTACAGGCTTGAGTATGAATGCCTTGAAAGCAAGGGTCATTGCTCAGTTTCTACAGAACCCTGAGAGTTCCCTAGTAGGACAAGCACATTGTAGAATTTTTGTGTGGGAAACATCTATCTGTGGTTCATTGTATTTCATAAGTTTAGTTGATATAAATTTGAGCTATTTGAGAATGATTTAAGGTTTGGAGCTAGCCAAAGGCTGTTTGACATTGATGAAGTAGCTAGGCAACATAATTGTTATTACAAATGAAATAGAGAGAAAAATTAGGTAGAGCAGTTTGTGATAAGACACATTTCTTTTTTTATTATGGAAATTTTTTTACTATATAATTTATTTAACTTTATTTTATGTGCATTGGTGTGAGGGTGTCAGATCACCTGGAACTGGAGGTACAGACAGTCGTGAGCTGCCATGTGGGTGCTGAGAGTTGAACCTGGGTCCTTTGGAAGAACCGACAGTGCTCTTAAGAACTGAGCCATCTCTCCAGCCCCAAGACACATTTCTTAAATGGCTAATAAGGACCACTAAAGTTTACTGGCACTGATTTGCTTAAGGCAATTTTAAAGATGAACTCCCCAAACATCTTGAAGAGTAACTGTTGCTAGACTGTTGGGCTTTCCAAGGTGACTTCTTTGAAGGGCAGTGTTTACTTGAACTGTAAGTTTTGGTATCTCTAGTGAAAAGTCTGTATTCTTACAGTCAACATCTTATTTTCTGGAGTGAATTGTTATCAGCTAAAAATCTCATTACTTCCTGTGTACTGAAATCTTCTCTTTGAAAAGCAATTGGTTTCAACTCTGTAGGCATGCTTTCCTAATGCAGTTATATTCAAAATAGATATCCATTTGTTATGATTTTTTGTTTCCTGATTTTCAAGCAGTTTTCAGTCTGTGTGACACTGATCCGATCCAAGCCAATTTGGATTAATTCTTCAAGTCACTTTTCATGAAGCCCCTCATCAAATGCTTCACCAAGTCAAAACACAGAACATTTGCTCTCTTTTCTCTGATAGCTCTAAAACTCTCTCAAGAAGCCAACTACTTTATCAACTGTGGAATGTGTTTAATAAGCCTCTATTATTACTGCCCATGATTCTGTCACCTTTTAGAATTTTCCCTCTTGACTTTATTTGCCAGATCTTGATAAAATACTTATGTTAGAGACCTGACACAATTACTTTTCTAGTGATAACACCTCATGGCTCTAGGTTCACTTGGATTAGATCTGTTTATAACCTTTCAGTTATGATGATTTAAATTATGCAAGCAATGCAAACCATATTAGTCATTTTTGTTCCTATCCTGGGAGAGATGTTATTCATATTGATAATGGTATAGGCTTGGGTTTGAAGCATTCACTTACCTGCTCTTTGTCATTAGCTGTTCTTTCCCTAGGTACGCCTTGCATTTCCCTGTTGTTGCCGTGTGTTCAGTGTGTAATATGCTTGCCACAGCATGACTACAGAACAGGAAAGTGTCTCCATGTACAGTAAGTTGACTCATGTAGCTTTCAGTTACAGGCTGGAGTTTTTGATGGCTTGGCGTTTTGAAGTCATCTCACTGATGTAGGTGAGCTGTGCTTAATAATATTTGTTTTCGGGGATTTGGGGTGCCATTTCTGTGCATACAAGCTGAGAAAGCTTGCTTGATGAATAATTTTTGAAGCACGTTAAAGACAATTCCATATAAGCAATGGACTTTTATGATTTAAACCCTGAGGCCATTGTGTTTGCTGAATGTATTAATTAAAGAAGTAAGGTTCATATTGAGTGCCTTTATATTGGTTAAAATACATTTTAATAACTTTTGCAAGTAAATTACTGAACTAACAAACTGTCTGAGATTATTACTGACGTGCTTCATAGAGTTACATAAATTAAAACTTTCGTTATAATTTATCAAGGATTACTCAACTATTAATTAACTGACAGCTATAACACTGCTTTTGACATTCTTAAATTTCCTTTGGTTAATCTTATATACGTTATAAATTAGTCAGTTTTCCCCTCAGTACCTAAAATGTTTAGCTTTTGAAGTGTTTTGACATATGGTAAACTTCAATAAGAAGGCAGACATTTTCAGTTTGAAAAATGTAAATATATCATTCTGTAAGAAATTCCAAAATGTTGGCTATGGAACAATGGAAACCATATGTAGTTTTTCTGCAGATCTCAATATACAAGTAACTGCTTTCAACACATCTTTTCTGTCTCCAGTTTTAATATTAACTACTTGATTAAATGTTAAATGGAGCAAAGGCCATTTGTGTCAGCCATCACTAATATTTGTCTTGTTTCCAAAGGATGGAAAACATTTAGTTTTGGATATGTACCATTCTTTTTCAGTGGCATGATAATTAACTAGTATGGGGAATACCCCCTCTTTATAATCAAAATTCTAGAATTGGGCTTTCATTGGATGGAAAAGGTTATTATTTGTCTTGTCTTGTTTTGAATTACTAAATGGGAATTTTGTGTTCTTTCTATTAGAGTAATGCATTAGAATGCATACTTTGAAAAAATGGCAGAAGTTTTTTTCCCCCTAGAATCAAGGCTACAATTTTTCTACTTTCCATGTTATATTTACAAATATTATGAAGGTTCTGTTAATTAAATTATAACCACTCAGTTATGAACTTACAGTTTTCTTTTTTTAGAAATTAAAGAAGCCAGCACTATCTGAAATGAAAGCATAAGAGATTCATACTTAGTGCATTTAAGCTTATGTTTTAGCTTCACCCAAAAGCTAGAGCTGAATCTAGAAAGCTGTTCTTTAGGATGCATGATTTAAACTCAGTAGAATATACCTTACTAATGAGTACATATACTTTTAGAATCAATGACTCTAAGTCAAGAAATGGCATTATGTCAGAGGTCAAGCAGAGAGACTGAGCAAATGTGTGTAGGTCCTGCTTTCCTTGCATAAATATTTAAAATGACATGTCAATATATATCAGACACAGCGGAGTGCATTATTTTCTGAATAAGTAAGATCACAAATTTATGTCTGTTTTTAATAAGAAATACGGCAAATCCAATTTTAAAATGCTAATAATGCACATGAAAATTTCTTAAAAGGACAATTTTCTGCCTAGTTCTAACTTTCTCAGTGTCCACCAGTACATGTCTGTTGCTCTCTTGTTATTTACAGATATTTTATGGGTTAAATTGTTCTTTCTGATAACTTCATGAATCATTCACAGAAACATGGAAATACTGTTAAATCAATACATTCTCTTATAACATATGACGTTTGTATTTCTGAGATGTTAGGACATTTTCCTCATTAATTATGAGCGAATGCACACATGAAGATGCAGTATAGAAGTATTATGTGCAGGTGTGCACAAGTCAGAGGGATGAATATGTAGCAAGAAATTTCTGTGTCTTATATAGGAAATTAATGAAACTTTATGTTATAAAAATAAATGTCTGTTGCCACGGTGGTTGGGAGGTGAAGCAGGAGGATCCTGGGTTCAAGAAGTACCTGAGCTACACAGAAAAACCCTTTCGTTAAAACAGAAAGAAAAATATTATCTGGGATCCAGACAAAATATTTTCTGTGCTTGTAAAAAAATATTTTTAATTTCTAGTTTTCTGTGGTGCTGAGAATTGAACTCATGGCCTTGCACAAGTTATGTGCATGCTTTATCACTGAGTACTAGCCACATCAAATATATCCTGTTTTTGATATTTATTACTATTTCCCTTTTTAGTGCTAGTTTTTCTCTATTTTATTTTTTGTGTGTGGGTGTTTTTGCCTGCACGTGTATCTGGGAGACACATGCATGCAGTGCCTATGGAAGCCAGAAGAAGGCATTCGATCCCCTGGGACTGGAGCTTCAGGCTATTGTGAACTACCACATGAGTCCTGGGACTCCAAGGCAGCACCTGGGGACGTGCAGCAAGTGCCCTTAGGCTCTGTCTGTCCAGCCCCTTATTACCACTTCATATAGTAGCCCTGTGCAATATGAGTAACGTGTTTACCCCAGTTGTGGCTGGTTTCGGTTACCATGTTGATGCCAGGAGGAGGAGAATAGGGGTGGAATTGTGGTGTGAGATGAAGAAAGTATTTTAGGTCCTGACCACAGTACTGAGACACTTTTTGTCATTTCAAAAACACAAGTTTTTATCCCCCATGAAAATTCTGGTCACATCATTCAAGAAAACAACTCATGATTGAAACTTACCCTTATTAGACATTTTATAAGCAACCTGTACGTACCTGCAAAAAGTGCTATCTTCATGTTGCAGGTGCAGGAAATGTTGATCAAATATAAGAAATAAATTTGTAAATAGAATACCCAAATTAAAGCTGACAACGAATTTCAGGCTTTCCTAGACTGGGCTAGAATAGATGCAATTATGCTGTTGTTGTTACTAATTGCTATATTCACCTTCCTGTCATTGATTTTTAAAAATATATTATATTTATGCAATTAAAAATAACAATTCTTTGGCTTTAAACTAGTAACATTAGGAATAATTATTCTTTCTGTCCTTAATCAGATGGATATCTGAACTAAACAGCTTGAAGCAAAAAGAAACAAAATATTTCCACTATTATCTCTAAGTAGTTGTAAATATAAAACTGTTTTCTTTAGTGCCTCTAGCCTCTAACTATGCAGGGAAGAAAAAATAAGGGAGACACAAGCCTTTTTCATATATTCCTTCCAAGAGGGTAATAATTATCATTTAAATGCAAGGATGAAAGGAGCAGAATTTCCTAGGTTGCAGTTTGGGAAGGACAAAGAGACAGCAAACACTTCCCAGACAAAATGATGGCTGTGTGTTCATTAAGGGGACCTGCAGCCTCTTAACCAGTGGCGAGGACTGTTTTCTTAAGTTGCCCGCACACGCAAAGTGAGCAGAGGAGGATGTGCAAGAGATAAAGTCACACACTGAAGGGGGAATAGAGACGTTTGTCAGTAGACCTGCATCTGTTTACCAAAGACAGATGTGGCACGATGGACTCGTACAGATGTAGTAAATGCTGCATGTCTCCACGCTGGCTTCACCTTTGTGCTGTGCTGTCCTAAAGTAGGCTGAATTTTAAAAGTCCAAGTGTTTTATTTCCATTTTGAATTAAGTCCATACTGTGTGAAGTAGTGGGTACCTACTTAGTCTCCATGCCTGTAATATTTCCAGGCTCAGAATTGTTGATTCGAGTTTTTGTTTGTAATCCATGGAAGGAGTGGGTATCTTCCTCAGTCTTGAACTGAAAAGAAAGTTTTAAAAGTTTAAGGGTATTGAAATTGAACTAGTGGCGGAACTGTCAGCATGGTCAGTCACAACAGCCGAGGGGGCAGCAGCAGGACCAGGTGTTGCGTGGAAGAGTCGGTCCCTGGCTTCCCAGAAGAAATACCGCTACAGCCAGCACCACCTCTGAAAGGCTCCTCCCCAAATACTGCTGAGGCCCAGGCATGCAAAACATCAGCCTCCAAGAAACCCTGGCTGCTTCAGACCATACACTATTTCCCCTTACAAGGAGTTACTTCTCTAACATATAAATATTAACCCTTTATATTTGATCTGCCGTGCAGGTAGTCTTATTATTTATGAGATCTTGAATTTCTTTTAGATTTATTTATTTTAGTGTGTGAAGGGTGTTTCCCCTGAATGTATGTGTACCATGGGTGTGCCTGGTACCCTCAGAGGCTGGAAGAGGGTGTTAGATTTTCTTGAATTGGAGTTATGGATAGTTGTTAGCCTCTGCGTGGGTGCTGGGAACTGAACCCGGGTTTTCTCCAAGATCAGCAATGCTCTTAACTGCTGAGCCGTCTCTTCAGTTCCATTTATGGTCATCTTTTGTGTTTTTGGAAAAAAAAAAAAAGCCCTTATAAAGTCTTAAAACCTCCAGGTTTTCTGCCTCAGCTATAAGGCCCCTAGACTACCTGTAACTATCCTCTTCTATATATGTTGCAAAATTTGTGTCATTTCCAGTTTTGGTTCAGACTTTAATTTATCTGGACTGATTTTTGAATGTGGTGTAAGTTAAAAGATAAACCTGATGTTTTTCAGATGAGCAGCCTATCACACCAATACTCTTTTTCATGAAAAGAATGTTGCTTTTATTGAATAGTTAACTTTTCCATGGACTGGATGTACTTCTGGACTCTGTATTTTCCCATTGATCAATCTGTCTCTTTGTATGCAAATACTGCACTATGCTATATATAATTCAATACAACACTCTAATGAACATTATGCTTACTTGATACAGCAGCATAAAGGCATTCTCAAACACATAAGCATTAGACAAATACAGTTTTAAACAAAGAAGAACTTTTTTCTCAAACAAAGAATGTTTGAGAAACTATTTGATAAAATTCAGGCAACAAAGAGATAAAGAAAAAAAAAACAGAAAATTGTGGTGTCACATCATAATAGGACAAAAGGTAAACATAAATTTACTGAAACAAAAACATGATCAAACAGCCATAAAAACATGGTAGAGTATCTATAGCCATATATGCACCTAAGTGCATATATGGATAATTATAACCTTTGGCCCAGAAATTCTATTTGCTTTGTAAAGGTATGTGTACTACTCTGTAGTAGTGGAAGGTTGGAAATAATGCAAAACTTCACTGATTAAGGAATTTGCTAAGTAAATATATAGTTATTTTGCTTTTCTTCATAACAAACCATTCAAGCTAGACAGACTTGGAGGAGATTTAAAAACAAAAAAAACAAAAAAACATAAAACCCAAAGAATTTCATCAAGAGCGCAATGATCCTAGGTTTACAAGTTAGTGGGTGGGAGGGGCTCACCTGAAAGGCAGAGGTGGTGGCATGATGGTTAAGATAAACACAAGTCAATGCACTCCAGTTGTCTGTAGCTGGCACAAAGTCCCAAAAAGGACCCAAAGCACCCTTTGGCTCTCACAACTTTTGTTCCCTCGTTTCACCTTCCCAGAGACCACATGCTTGCCAAGCAAACATTTGGTGTTGACAGTGCAGATGAAAAGCTGGAAGCCATTTGTGTACCACCCAGCATTTGTTATAGGGAAGTTGTCAGGACTTGTATGCTTCAGGATAAAACTCTCACCATCAAATTTCTTCTTGCTATGGGCACCGTTGTTGTGTATAAATGCTAGAAAAGTCTGTGAAAGCAAGAGCTCCTCTAATCCACTGTGTTTCTCTCGTACTCACAGCCTTAAAGTTTTTTTTCTGTCTTTAGGATTTTGTCTTTCCATAGCTTGAAGGGTTGTGTGTCTAAGGGCTTGTTGTCAAAGATGATGGTTGACGAACACCGTGGGACTGACCGTAGCTGGCAGACAACAGTGGTATCTCCAAAGCTAAAAAAGTTGTTAGGTGCCAAAAGCAGTGTATAATCATTGGGTACAGTGTAATTCTCTGTATATTAACAAAACTATTCACAAATATCCATGCTTACATTTGGATTTGCTTAGAAAATGTTAGCAGTTAAAGAAAAATTAAATCTAGCCAAACCACTACTCACACAGAGTTTTAGGCTAATTAAGAAGATGTTCAGAGAATAAGTTTAAGTTCATTTACAGAACTTCAGGGTTGGTGGGGATAAAGTGAATACATAATAAAGGGTTAGGAAGTCTTCTGGGTGAAATGATATTTTCATTGAAATATAAAGTATATTTAAGAATTATATCAGCCAAGGATTGAGAGTAAAATTGAGGGTGGAAACAGTATAGCTAGACACATTACAAACAGCAAGTCAGTTGATAGGGATGCAAGAGTGGGAAAAGCACCCCCTAGGTGGAAGTAGGCCTACTGTGGCTGTGGTAGAGGGAGTTGAAGGGGATGTGAAAGAGCAGAGTGAGAAGAGAGTAGGCCACATCTACAGACACATTTACGGAGAGGAAATATCTAAGGAGAAGTGGGAGACATTCTGAATTTTGAAGTGGCAATGACGTCTACAGGGATGACAGACTGGCAAATAAACATGTGAGTCAATCCGGAATTCATTTATGGGATTTTGAAAGGTAAGAGTTGGCCATGTACAGATGTACCAGAAGCCATGGAATAAATGTGATTGCACTGTAAGAATGTATATGGTGCAAAGAAAAATGAACCTTGAGGAAACTTGAAGTGTGTCTTCACTCGGTGGGTCAGGAAAACAGAAGAATCCATAAGGGAAAACTGGTGCGGAAGGCCAAACATGCATCCAAAAGCCATACAAGTAGTTTCTTAAGCTGTAAGGACAAGCCTGTCTTAAAGACACAGTAATTACTTGTGTAAACCTGGCTAAGGAGTCAAATTGCAAAGAAGCCTGTAACATGTCTGCTGAAGTGTCTACAAGGAGGCATTTTGTGATATGTACAAGGCCAAGGGAGAAGAGGTAGTGGCAAAAATCCTGTAAGATATAGGCTGAAGATAAATACAAGGTGAGGATACAAAACTGCTGTTAGTTTGGGGGGGGGATTTTAGCTGTGAAGGAAAGAGATAGAGCAGAAACTTGAAGACATGTGGGCCCTAGACGGCTGTTTCTTTTTTTTATTTTTTTTTATCAGTTACATTTTATTAACTCTGTATCCCAGCCGTGTCCCGATCCCTCATTCCCTCCCAGTCCCTCCCTCCCTCCCTCATCTCCACCGTGCCCCTTTCCAAGTCCACTGATAGGGGGGACCTCCTCCCCAATCATCTGATCCTATTTATCAGGTATCTTCAGGACTGGCTGCAAAGCCCTCCTCTGTGGCCTAACAGGACTGCTCCTCCCTTCGGGGGTGGGGAGACCAAAGAGCCAGTCATTGAGTTCCTGTTAGAAATATAGACGGTTGTTTCTTTCTTTCTTTCTTTCTTTCTTTCTTTCTTTCTTTCTTTCTTTCTTTCTTTCTTTCTTTCTTTTCCTATCTCTTTCTTTCTTTTTTTAAGTTGTATGGATGTTTTAATCACTGTTCTATTGCTGTGAGACACCATGACCAAGGCAGCTCTTACAAAAGAAAGAATTTAATTGAGAGCTTGCTTCCAGTTTCAGATGTTTAGCCCATTATTATAAAAATGGAAAATATCCTGCCATACAGACAGGCACTAGAGCAGTAGCTGAGGGCTACATATTGATCTGTAGGTGGAGAGAGAGATCCTGGGCCTGGCATGGACTTATGAAATCTCAAAGCCTACCTCCAGTGACATACTTCCTCCATCAAGGCCATACCCACTCCCAAAAGACCATACCTCCCAATCCTTCTCAAATAGTGCCACTCTCTGATGACTAAACATTCAAATATATGAGCTTATAAGAGCTGTTTTTATCCAAATCATCACATTTGACTTCCTGACCCCCATAAGGTGATAGCCATATCATAATGCTAAATGCATTCAGTCAAACTTCAAAAGTCTTAGTCTTTTCACATAGTTTTTCACAGTCTGAACACTTTAAAAGCCTGATGTCCAAAGCCTCTTCTGAGACTCAAGGCAATCTTGTAACTGTAACCCCCTGTAAAATCAAAACTAAAACAAATCATATACTTTGAACATACAATAGCACAGAATATACATTACTATTCCAAAGGTGAAGAAAGGGGGTAGAGTGAGAAAATACTGGACCAAAGAAAGAATGAAAACCAGCAGGGAAAACTTTGAATTCTGCATCTCCATGTCTGCCATAAAAGCACTCTTTATATCTCCAACTCCTTTCAGCTTTGTTGACCACAATACACTTCTCTCTCTTGGGCTGCTTCCAATCCTGTTACCTGCCTTCCTTGGAAGGTATCCCATGATTCTGGTATCTCCAACATTTTGGGTTCTCCAATACAATCCAGGCTTCATCTTCATAGCTTCATGCAATGGCCTCCCTGGGCCTTTACACAAGGGCATCCCTGACACACCCCTGGCCTGTCAGTGGCTTTCTTTAGCTACAAAGGGAGATTCCACAAACTCCTTTTTTTGTATCCTTGACTCAAAAAGTCAGAACCCCATGGCCAAAGCTGACAGCTTCTGCTGCTTGCTACGGCTGGAACATGGCCCCATCCTTCAATTGCATTGACAAAGTGGGGTCTTGTCTTGAGGGTACCACTTCCTTTATTCCATTTAGCATCAGGCTTTTCTTTAAATTTGTTATCTCCTTGATCACGGAATCAACATCCTCACACTTCCTGGTGCTCCTTTCCCCTCAAACTATACATTTTGTACTTCTCTTTACCCAGGTTGTTCCTTTTTATTATAGATCTGCATAAAACTGATTACTAGCAACCACATGACAGAGTCAATACTATGTTGTTTTGAAATCTCCTTTGCTAAAGCCATTAATCCAAAACTGTTCAATTTGGCTTCAGGTAGATTGTTAGGATAAGGGAAACAAGAAGCCATGTTCTTTGTCAAAATACCACAAGAATGGTCTCTATAGTTCATTTATTAATATTCTTTGTCTCTGAAACTTCTTGAGTCAGGCCATCATAATTTACATTCTCTCAGTACCACTCTCTTCCATGCTCTTACTAGTATTGTCTGTTAAGTCTTGCTTAAAGCATTCAGCTGCTTTCCTAATCCAAGGTCCCAAAGTCCACTTTCCACCAACAAGCAGCATGGTCAGGCCCCTCAAGCAATGTCCAGTTCCTTAATGCCAACTTCTGTCTTAGTCACTGTTGTATTGCTGTGAAGGGACACCATGACTATGGCAACTATTATGAGAGAAAGAATTTAACTAGGTGCAGGCTGCTTTCGGAGGCTTAGTCTGTTATCATCAGAGTGAGGAGCACAGTGGCATGCAGACAGGCACTGGAGCAGTAATTGAGAGTTACATTCTAATCTGTAGGTAGAGAGAAAGAGATCCTGGGCCTGGCATGGACTTTTGAAATCTCAAAGCCTGCCTCTAGTGTCATACTTTCAACAAGGCCAGACCTCTTAGTGAGAGTGAAGTCCCTGATATTTTGGATATTTTTTTAAGCTTCAATTATTTTATATCAAATCCAGGTAGGGAAATCTAATGAGCACCTCCAGTAAAAAAATTTAATAACCACACAAAACACAAAGCTTTGAAAACGACACTGATTATACTGTGTGGTGTCAGGAACAAAAATTGATGTCCACAAATTTCTTTTTTAAAAGAAACCACAAAACAACTATGGATGCTCAAAATACAGATATGCACACTACAAGATGTCAGACAGAGCTCCTGGGGAATTCCTGGGCTACTTGGAAAAGATAGCCAGTTTGGAGTCAGATTTGGTGTGGATCTAGCCTTGCAGATTGTGAATATGAGCATGGGCCTAAGTTTTCTCATCCTTTAAATAATTAAATCCACCCTAGTTGGTGTGATGCTTCCTGCTAATTGTCAACTTGACAGAAATCTGGGATCACCTAGGAGACAGTCCTCTGGGCAGGCCTGTGAGAGATTATCTTGACTGCTTAATTGAAGCTGTTAGGTCTGTCTTACAGTGGGTGGTTCTATTCCGTAAGTGACAGATCCCGGACCAAATAACAAGGCGAACATGGGTGGGGCAGAGGCATTCCTTTCTCTGCTTGAGTGAATGAAATATTACTGGCTTTGTCAATCTCCTGCTGCCATGACTTCCCTGCTAAGATGGCGTGTATCTTGAATTGGCAGCTAACGTAAGCCCTCTCTCCCTCCAGTTGCCTTTGTAAGAGTATTTATCATTGCAAGATGAAAATGAGCTAAGGTAGTTGAGATTGTTATTAGATAAAGTAAAATGATAAATGTAAGACATCCAGAACAGCACCTCTTTTGGGAGTCCATTTATTCATAATTTACTCATTTATTTATTTACTTACTTATTTATTTTTGATTAATAAGATTTACAAGATTTATGGACAAGGTTTCCTTGAATAACCTCTTCTTACCTGTTCAAGCAAACCTTAAACATTGACTGAACGTCTACTCAGTACCTAGGCCTGAGTTAGAGCATGTGAGGACAAAGAATAATGAATCGTTGGTTGCCTTAGAGCCTTTCATGACATACCTAAAATATGTTTTTATGTAAGGGATTTATAAACACACAGTTCTACGGTCTGTTAGTTGCACAATGAATGGGTCATGGGCTATTTTCGCCTCGTGGTCAGTATGTTAGAGCCCTATAATGTGCTCTACTTTTCTGCCCCTCATCCTCCAAACTGATGTGCAGGCGTTGCCAGCTTTATGGCTGGCTGATATAGACAAGTCTGAGGGACAGACACAGACAGCTTGTGGTGGGTATGGAAGAAACCACTGGAGGTGTAACCATCTTAGGGAAGCTGTCCCTGGACACAGCCTTCCAAAACCAGGTGCCTGTTTGTTCATAAATAGTATCCTTGGCATGGTCTAAAAGTTCCACATTTTTTTGTGACTTTTCCTGTGTTTCCTATACTTATGTCTCAGGGATATACTCTTCATTTCTGACATTTGTATCTGGTTTAGATTTCTCAGGATCTTAAAAAACATTAATTTTCTTATGGTAGTTTACAACTTGATATCTAGTCTTTATTTTGGTTCAAGAAATGCAGGAGCAGTTCAGTGTTGTCCCCTACAGCCCACTGCTTTACAGTAAGTGCCTGTGTTCTTTTGTTTGGCAGAAAAGAAACTCACACGAGTACAGATTTATTATCAACATTAAAATAAACAAAATATTCTAGGGCTTTTTTCCCACCCTCTACATTGTTAATATTGCCCAGATGTTATTTTATGTAGTTTCATGCATACAAATGCTATGTGAAGCATGTATATTTACAAATATATTTTAACAAAGATGGAATTATAGGATGAAATTATTCCACAACTGGTTCTTGTCATGTCCTAGATGTTGGGACTATTTAACATGGTACATTTCTATCTCCCTTATTCTCGCTAGTAGCTCCACACACTCCTATACCACGAATGAAATATGATGAATATCAGACGCCCTCACCTTGTCCCAGGCTCCCTCCCTATCTTGTCTTCCTATACATTTTTGCATTTCACTTAACAGGAACTGTTGCAGTTGCTCTGGTCAAAAGCTTTTCAGTTATTTTTAGCTGTCCCCCCCCTTTTAGCACTTCTTGTTTATATTTATTTTGGGGTTAATTATTACCTTCTCACAGGTAATAAATGTCATCATGACAAACAAGAGATGGTTGTGTTGGAAATGGCAGCCTTTGAATGTACTAAACAAGGGAAGAAACGTTTGTATTTGCGGTGCAGTGGTAGGGGAATATGGCTGAGATCAACTGTGAACTTTCTTCTCTCCAGGCTCCACATCCATTTCTTACCACTGTCGCCATCTCTCTGCTCCAGATGCATCGGCTTTGGAGGCTATCTCTCTGCTCCAGATGCATCGGCTTTGGAGGCTATCTCTCTGCTCCAGATGCATCGGCTTTGGAGGCTGAGACTGATGCTGAGACTGATGCTGGAGCCTCCCACTGTCCTTGTCCTTTGCTCCCAGCTTCTTTCCATTGCGCTCATTGTTACTGTCTCACGATGCGCCACTCAAAGTCCACCAGCAGCTTCCCTTTGCCCATGTCCATCCCAGTACTCACACTAGAAGCCAGACTCAAAGTTACTTACCTTGCCCACAGGCTCTGCCCGTCTTTCCAGCCTCGTTCTGAACCGTACTCCCTTATTTTCTATATGTAGGCTTAGATTTTTCACCAAACCTACTTTATTTAGGGTTCTCAAACCCCTTTCCCTCCCTTTCAATGCCCTGACCTTAGATAGGAGATCAGTAGGGAAAAGGCTGTAGACCTCTTTTAACTACTTTCTGCTGATAATGATGGATGATCTTTAGGGGATTTCCAAACTTAGTCATCAGGATACCAGCAGTCCAGACCAAAGGCCAACCCCCGGCAGCACCACATTAAGTCAGGGAAAGCCACAAGATTCAGTTGGATTGCTCTGAGAAATTCTCTGGAACAGTTTTCTCTGTGAAGTCAAGTGTCATAGCCTGAAGACCAGTGCAGCGATGTTGATTCAAAAAGTGATGTCTCACTGTGAGTGGGCCTCTATGTATCTCCTCAGAGTCCATGCATGAAAATTCTCAGCTGGCCAAAGTCACGCCCCTCGAAGGAGAGAGCTCATAGCAAAATACCACATGCTTTCTCACAATCCAACCTACAGCAAAATATCACGTGCCCAGCTTGCAGCAAAACATCACATGACCAAACTGAGTCTTCAAAGAAACCAGAATTTCCACTTCACTATACTTTACTGTAGGCTTAGATTTTTCAAACACCAACTTTATTTAAAGGTTCTTAAACGCCTTATCTGACCTAAGGTAAGCGATTAGTAGGGAAAGGGGCTATAGACCTCTTTAACTTACTTCCTGCTGGTAAGGGTTGACGGGTTCTTTGGGAGTTACCAAACTCGGTCGTCAGGATACCAGCAGTCTAGCAAAGCACCAGCAGCAACACAAAACAGAAGTAGAACAATTCAGTAGAAGTGGCTAGACTCTGCCCAAATGGCACGGGTCTGCTGAAGTGGCAAAACTCTGCCAAAGCAGCAGGAGCAGTTCTCTGGAGGGTTTCTCTCCGCAGAGATCAGCGAAGGATGTGAACAGAAGCAACGCAGAAAGGATTGTCTCACTGTCTGCGGGCTTCTGCTTAACCCTTCTCAAAGTCCACAGCTCACAAAAACCACACCCCTTGCATGAGGTAGCTTTCAGCTGATCAACATCACTTGACCCCTGGGGATGGGGAGGAGCTATTTTCCAAGGGGGCTGTTTTCCCAAATGGGAAAAACATTCCCACATCCCAAACTTGGAATCAAATAAAAAAACATATTCACGTGACACATGAGTTTCCAAAGAAACCAGAAACTCCCACTTCACTCATGTTTTTCCGTCAGTTCCTATCTCAAGGCCTGTGCTCCGACAATTCTGGCAGAAACGCTCTTTCTCTCCACTCTCCACTTCACTTCTTTCTGTCTGTTTTTTCTATATGTGTTTCTTACAAATGTCTTCAATAACTCCACAGACAATGTGCTTAACTTCCGTATAGTATTTATCATACTTATACTTATTGGGTTAGTATCTTCTTTTTTATTTTTTTGTGGGACTTCATCTCCCATGAAAGCAAGGGCCATATCTAACTTTATCACTTCCCAACACACATTGGATTCTCTACAAATGTTTTCTGATGACTGACTTTAGCATCACCTACACATCAAACAGAACAATCACAAACACAAGAAAACCTGCCAGGCCCAGGACAGAACTTTACGTATTCTCAGAGTCCTTCGGGATCATGGTCCAGGGCATACTAAAGTAAAGTTAAGATCAGAATGACATGGTGGATAAATAAAAATATTTCCCACTTATTCTAATTATTTGTAACTTTACTGTTAAGAAATGTAGTGTTTGAATGTCTTTCATTTTGTAACATGAAATTGCTTCCCAGGTGATGCCTTTATTGTTCTTCCAAAGATCAAGTTGAATCCCTATGAGTTTTTTTTTTTTTTTCTTCTTCTTCTTAGGTTTTTGTTTTGTTTTGTTTGAGACAGAGTTTCTCTCTGAATCCTTGACTGTCCTGGAACTTACTCTGCAGACCAGGCTGGCCTCAAACTCAGAGATTACCTGCCTCTGCTTCCTGAACACTGCAATTAAAGGTGTTTGCCACCATGCTTAGTTATTCTGAGTTATTTTTAAGAATAGATATTACCGGGTGCTGGAGAAATGGCTCAGAGGATAAGAGCACTGATTGTTCTTCCCAAAGGTCCTGAGTTCAATTCCCAGCAACCACATGGTGGCTCACAACCATCTAAACATGAAATCTGGTTCCCTCTTCTGGCGTGCAGGTGTACATGCTAACACACATTGCATAAGTAATAAATAAATAAATCTAAAAAAAAAAAAGAATAGATATTACCATATGAACTTAAAAATTGTCCTTTGAAGTTCTGTGAAGAATTAGGGATTGCATTAAATCTATAGATTTTGGTAGAAGTACTATTTTTACTATATTAATCCTTCCAATTTATGAATGTAGATATTTTCATCTTCTGATATCATCTTCAATTTCTTTATTCAATGTCTTAAAGTTTTCTATTTACATTTTTCACTTTATTGGTTGCCTTTACCACAGACACTTTATTTTTGAGGCCATTGTGAAGTGTGTTCTTCTCCTGATTTCTCTCACTGTTTGTCATTTGTATATAGGAGGGCTATTGATTTTTGTGTATTAATTTTGTAGCCTGCTATTTTGCTGAAAATATCTATCAGGTTTAGGAGTTTCTTGGTGAAATTTTTAGGGTCACTTATGAATACAATCATATCATCTGCAAATCAAAATACCTTTACTTTTCCCCTGTTTGTATTCTACTAATCTCCTACTGTTACCTTATTGCCCTAGCTAACACTAAATACTATATTGAATAGGTATGGAGAGAGTGGGCAACCTTGTCTTGTTCCTCATTTTAGTGGAAATGCTTTGTATTTTACTCCATTTTAGTTGATGTTGGCTGTGGGCTTGCTGTAAGTTGCCTTTATTATGTTAAGGTATGTCTCTTGTATTCCTAATCTCTCTAGGAGTTTGATGGTGAAAAGGTGTTTACTTTTGTTAAAAGCTTTTTCTCCATCTAAAGAGATGATCATGTAGGTTTTGCCTTTCATTCTGTTTATATGGTGGATTACATTTGTCAATTTATGTATGTTGAACCATCTCTTCATGGAGTCCCTGTGCTAAGAGGGAAAATGGACACAAGCCCACATCCTCAACCCAGAAGCTATCTTTGATTGATAACTGCTTGCAAATGAAAAATAAGTTTTTCTAACAGTCTCTCACTGGGTATGCAAACCTCTCTTTACTGTTCAGCCAGGCGCCATGCTCAGCAGTAGATAGCCGATACAAAACAAACTCAGCGGTATTATTAGAGGTTCTTTGTCTCATAATGCTTTGCCAGGGCCTTTTCTTTTCATCATCATCATCATCATCTTATTTTTTTAGCCTTACAAGTTCTTTGCTTAAACATTTTGTATTTTTCTTGGATTTCTGTGTGTGTAAATGTGGGTGTCTCTGCATCTATATATGTTCATGACCTTTTTCTTTGGCTCACATTCTCTTTTTTTCTTTTGTCCTGTTCTGTTTTGTTTTTATTTTATCTTATTATGATTATTTTTAGGTGCTTGTTTGTCTCCTAAGAAAGAAAGGGTGTGTATTTGCGTGAGTGTTTAAGTGGGGAAGACATAGGAGGAGTTGGGGGAGGAGAAATCATTATCAGAATATATATCTATTAAAACTCTATTTTCAATAAAAAATAATTGATACTTGAAACTAATTTCAACTGACCACCCCTACTGCATGTAATGGGTTCCCCCTCCCATACAATTTAAAAGTCTCTAGTGCTTCATATAAACAAATTGTCAAGTTAACCAACTCATGAGAAATATTATAGACAGCAAACTGTTCTCTTTTTAATCCTGATTTAACATTTTCATCTTAAAAATTTGATATAATTGAAACTGAAAAAGACCCAAGGCCTTGTGCTGGTTTTGAGTAATAGAAGATAGAATATGATCTCAGCTATAATTACAACATTGTTAAATTGAGACTGTAATTTAGGGATTTAACCTTTATATTTAAAATTTAGGGGTTTTGTGTAGCTGCAAGAATCCATAAACAATGATGACATTCTAAAGAGGAAAGAAATGAAAGATAATGACACTGCTAATTCTCTGATCGTGTTTAGGCATTCTGGTAGAAAAGGGCAATTTTAGTTCTAGGAGTCCCTAGAAAACAGAGACAACACACCAAGACCCAACGACCATACTTGCTCTTTAATCTGCAGTGCTGGTTACAGCAGAATTTATAATCAGTTGAGAGTTTGATGGACTGACAACACCTTCTCTGCTCCCATTTTTATCTCATGATTGCTTATTTATTGCAGGAGCATGATACTTATTCTTAATTATATGCTAATCATAATTACTAAGGAAATTGCTGGTTAGCCTGTCTGGCGTTAGGCAATCAAAAGGAAACCCATGATGGAAACAAAAATATTTCATTAAAAAACAAAAGGAAGTGGAATGGTGAACAGTTTGATATCATTATGATTTGGTTCTGACAAATTATTATTAATAACTGAACTAAAAATTTTCACTGCAGATATCCAAAGCCAGACTGTTACAGCATGTAGATTAGAGTTTACTCATATCTACAAACAGCCAGAAGAGCTGCCACAGGAGACCATAAGATCCAATAGCTAGCTGGTCCTAATTCAGTCCTGCACCTTCTGATCTCTTCTCGCCTTGTTGCTTCCTCCACGCCCGGCTTACTTCCAGTGTCTGGCGTTCTGTCTGTCTTTCTCCACTCTCGTGAAACACTTTGGTGGGACACAGAATATTTACACTCATGCTTACTTTACCCCTAATTGGAAAACTAGAGTTTTTTTCCTTGCTTAATTTTGAACATGAATTTTTTTTTCCTCTGCAATAAGGGGCATGCTCCCTGTGATGATAAAAAATAGATCTTTGACTTCTTTGACTTATGGCAAAGTAAATCAGGTTCTGAAATAAAAGATGTTATGGAATAAGACTGCTGTCTACTGAAGTATAGCATATGATGGAGAGAAATTTAGAGATGGTTTTCTTTAAGGACATGATGCCTAAATAGAACTTAAAATTTAGCAATGATAACATAACTGGAGGTGTATTTACAAGTACTAGAAAATGCAAAAGAACATTACAAAGGAAATACTACCTAATTCGGAGACCTCTCTGCATATAATCTAAAAAAAAAAAAATCACATTGGTGGGGGAAATTTACCAAACTAAATCAAACTGAACTCTCTTGCATAGATAGCAGATCAGAAGCAGTATAAGAAGTTTTATTATTCAAGTAGATAAAGGCTAATTATTAACACAAAATGCTACAGATATTCTGTCCTTAACACAGTTAAGAAATGACTTGGATTATTGAAGACTCCGTTTTTATAATGGCCTTCAGATGAGTTTTACTGAAATTCTTGACTAGTAATGCCATTGAGCACATAAATGGTAACCATTTGGAATTTAGAGAGAATACACTTGAATTAGGGGTGGGCGTTTCACAGAAAAAAAAATCACTGTATATAAAGGACTTGGACACTTTTATGAAAAGTCAGATATATATATACATGATATGTTTTGATATTTTGAACATACATTATATGTTTTAAATTTAGCCAGGATATACATGTGAAATCTATTTAGAAAAGAAATGAGAAGAAATTGTACATACCTGCAAAAGATTCCAAAGTTATAATTCGAAGATGACACATTTTTGCCACAGTGAAAGGAGTTTAGACTTAAAACAGACATTAAGGAATCTAAAAATTTTAATTTTAAGATTAAATTAAAATTTAATTTAATTTAAGTCTGTAATGACCTCCTGTAAGTCTAGTGTGGGTCTATTTCAAAAGGTGGTGCTAAGTAAATACTGGGAATACACCAAATATCATCTTAATATCTAATTTAGCAGAATTTGCATCAAATAATGTTTAAAAATGGCTCAGTGTCTCAAATCTCATGCTGCTTGATAACTGTGTGATCTTTGGTGATTGGTGAAGCAATGTTCACAATGGTCATCCTCCAAGAAGAGCTGTTCAGACGTAACAAAACCTTTCATTTTGTTAGGTTGGGCCAAGCTAAAGTGCCATGAAATTAGTCCCTGACGTTGCCTTCTGAAATGTTGCCATGTCCAGGTTGATTTAGCATCACAATACAGCGTTCAGGCAGGTTGAGTGCGCAGTCACAGGGACCATGTGCTTATCAGGAGTCTAGCTTACTAGACATGCTGCGGTCGGTCCTGTTAGAAAATTATGAGCTAGTTTTCTGGAGGTCGATTGTATTCGGTTAGCCCCTCTGAAGTTGTTTTCACAGGGTGACTTCAGTCTCTAGGAGCAGCGCCCAGTTACCTGCTGGATCACAAGATTTTTCTTTTGTGGTTTCAAGTGTTATCATCACTTGCAACTTTTTCATTGGAACTTTGTAGATCTTTGCTCCTTAAGAAAGAAAGTCATTCCCACTATAGTTTGTTGACTCACAGAGACATCCAGAAAACTAAGTAAAAACAAGAAAATTAATGTCTCCTCTTTTAGTTTATATTGACAATGTCAAAATGGTTATGCATTATGAGTTTTAAAGAGGCACTGGATAGAACTTCTTTTGGCTGGTGTGGGGGGCAGTCCCTTAAATTCAGTTTGATTCTGTGTTGTGTTTTGAACTTCAGAAATTGTATTTTCAAGACTGCATTATGGCTTTCCTAGCATGACAGATGTCTGAATTTTCACATCATGCTCATTGTCCTATGTGAACTTTCTTGTGAAAATTTGTTTGCAAGCATCTAACATGTCCAACTGCACATGAAAATCCTGGTTTCACCATGCAATCAGAGTTAGAATCAGACCGTGTTTTGACTTAGTAGATCCATCCGCGTTATTCAACATCTATTTTGGACGTGAAGGGAAAATCCCATTAATTTTCTAATGTCCTCAGCATAGTGTATGGAAAGTTCTTTTTGTAACCACAGAGAGGTTTTCTGACTCCTCTGGAGTGAGATATGTTAACTTACTAGTGTAAAGACGGGGAAAGCACTGTACAAGCATTTCTGCATGTGAGTCATGGGCTTATGTGAAATAAGTTCACAAGAATGCATACAAGCTGGTGACAGCTTAAGTATCATTTGATGTCACATTTGTTTTGAAATCAAACAAAATGAATTGGGCTTCAGAAAATTAAGTAACAAAATTACCTTGTGTTCTTTTTCCAAATCAGTAAAAAAAAAAATATCCAATTTTAAACATTTATTCTAGGCTTTCTTTCTTTCTTTCTTTCTTTCTTTCTTTCTTTCATCTCTATCATACCTTGTATGATTCAAACAATCATTTGTAATTATTCTAGATGCCAGCACTCAGTGCCCCATTTTTGTCATAGTGACATGGCTTTAAACCTCACTATATATTTTTTTCTTGGAAAATTGACTTTGTCTTTAAAAAGATTTTAGGTGCCCCCTATGTATATATGTTATGTTATATTTATTGGCAGAAAAACTCATGAGTTTTTACAAAGATAATATAACATGGATAACAGAATATAAACAGAATGAACAGAAATAATGGCAGGTAAAGAATAACGCAGTGAGAAGAAAAGAAATAAAAAAAGCAAGTCTGAAGGAATTATTTTAGGATATAATAGATGATGTATTACAGGAAGAAAGGAAAGCAGAGATGAAAGTCTTGAGGATAAATGGGAGAAAAAATAGAAAGAAGGTGCATTTTAGAAAAGGCAGGAATAAAAATAATAACCAAGGCACGGAAGAAACAAGATTTATTTTAAAATTCAGGCAGAGTGTTGAAACCTTTGCAACACTTTAAGGGTAACTGAACTGCAAAGTATGTAGAAAAAGATTCACAGAAGCAAAAACCCTGGGCAGGACTGCACAGTTTATTACTGCTCTAGTCAGATTATTTCTACGTTTTGAAAACCAGAAGACCGAATATAACAAAGAAAGTTTCGTAGGGTGTAATTTAGAGTTTATGTGTGAAAGCAAATGCCGTCAGAATGGAGAAGGAAAATGATTAAAGACAGTATTGAGAGGTAAAGGCCCAAGCCTGAGCTGTGCGTGAGGGGAAGCCGGCCTGCCGTAACGCCAGCTGTCCTGAAGGCTTCGGTAGAGCATAATTGTGATTAAGCAGCCTTCCCGCCGCCGCTGTAGAGTTATAGCCAATAATAATGTATTGACATTTATGTGGTTATGATGCTCTGACCTGAACTCATTTAACTAGTGCCCTGGTAATCGCCGACGGGTTCACATGCGCCGTAATGCCAAGATAAAAATAGCAAAGTTGATTAAATACAGTTAGATGTTAATATAAAATAATAAAGTTAGGTATTTCATATAATGTTGTTCCTGACAATTTGTTTTCCTCATTGAATAAGTGAATGCAATTTATGGAAAAATAGCCCTTCATATTAGTTCCCTAAAGTTAGGCACCATGAATAATTAGTCTTTACTAAGCAGTTATTAAAGCTTCGCTCGAATTGTAAATCAGCTGGAAATGAGGAGCAATAGGAGAAAGCTAGATTAGCTTCTGGAATGCTGTTTTTGTGCATTTCAAAACTACAAGGTTACTCAGGTTTTGTATTATTGTTAATGTGTTAGCTGATGGAGTTTGATTTATTCAAACCATCCCCAACATTTTCACCCTCTTCCAGGCTTGAGATCCTGTAAAGTGTTGATTTACTTAGAGCACTATTAAGTTGTCCTGCAAATGAGACGTTTCTCTCACTCTCTTATTTTGGGATAATAAACGCGCTAATGGATGTTTTCATTGATGGCCCCTACTTAAGGAAAATGAAAACTAAAAATGATGCTGCTTCTTTAAAAGTTTATCCCTATGGCACCATCGTGTAAGCATACATATGGGACAGTAAAAATGGAAGACGACACATTAAATGACATTATTATAAAATGCAATACTCTTGGAATGATCCCTTATTAAATTAGGCTCTATGATCTGAGATGAATTTCCCCGATCCCTAATCCATCACCGCAGAAATATTAAAAGATAGGTCTCAACTGCTATTAGAATCGCACTCAGTCTCTACTTTCATTATTTTGAATTAGGGTGCTACTGGGGGAAAGCCTCTTAATGAGAATTAGAGTGATTCACTGGCCTTCTTTTGGATTTTGACAAGTAAAATATTAACTCTTCAGTCACAGCTGTCTGAATTAAAATACTTGGCAGCCGCAGATGCCCAAATTAAATTGGCCTTTATGTTTCCATATTGCTGACCTCCTTAGAGGCGACAACATCAAACCCAACAATAACAAAAAAGTCACAGTGTGTCATTTCTTGAAAGAAAATATATTTATTGAAGTTTTTATATTTGTTTCAGTTTTAACATATAATTGAACAACTCTAGGACGTTTTGAAGGGGAATTTAGTTTTAATTATACATTAAATAAACTTCAGTTACAAAGCAGGCATTTTTAAACCATTAAGTACATGTTAAAATAATCAGTAGAGTGTTGGGGCAAATTTTACTTGTTTAAGTACCATCAGCCAGAGTTTTGGGTCAAATTTAAAAAGAAATAAACTGAACCCAGTATAAGTACATTTAGAACAAATGCTTCCTTGGGAATACATACACAAAAATGCACTTCTTCAATTTAAACATAAACTTGGTTAAGGATACAAACTCAACATTAGTAGACTATACACAGAAAGAGTCATTTGGATTCTCTTAAACATGATATTTGAATTTAAAATTCATCTTATAGCCAAACTACAAAAACAAGCAGAAAGTTTTTTTAAAAAAAATAATGTATGGATATCTATATCTTATTTGATGATGTAGATGCCTTGAGCACTCAATAGAGTTAGTAGTTTAGAGAGTAATTCAGATAATGGTGAAAAAAATGTGGTCTGTCATTGTGTACTGATTTCTGATTCCTTTGCTTTTCTGTGGTCACTGTAACATCACCCTCCAGTCCTATCTAATTACCCATCATTGATCTGAACTTGTGATTGGTTGACCAATGATTTGAGGTAGACAGTGTTAAATGGATCTTACTGGTCCTATTCTATGTATCCAGCATTGAGATGAACTCAGGGACATGGGTTGGGAATCTGGGTTTTCCTTTAGACTGTGAAACTAATAAAAAGGCTTGAAAAGTACCTTTCCACCTCCCAATGAAGTCCAGTTTATGAGAGAACTGCCCCCATAAGAAGTTATATGAACTCTTAACAATTATACAAACCTATTCTAGTGATGGTGTTAAATTTACACGCCTAATAAAATCATTTTTATGTCCCTGTGCATATGTGGACCAAATGTTAAGTTATGAACCTTCTAACAAATTTTGTTTGTTTAAGTGCATATACTTTTAAGTGAACAAAAACAGATACAGGATCCGAGATCATCTCATTTTAATGGGCAAGGGTACTAGGTATGGTACTAAGCAAGGGAATTCAATGTCAGAAATTTATTTCTGAAAGGATTTAAGATTTGGCAAGAAAGGAAAACTTCTCAGTGACTTTTTAGAGATTATATATTAATTCACCTTGACTTCACTTTAATAATCTGTAGTATGTTGTAGCTCTTTTATACTATTAAGCTTGTTGCATGTAAGAGGAAACACCCCAGAGCAGTGTGCTGTCATGTAATGAGGACAAGCTACGATAAATCAGGGTAGTTAATTATGCACACTCTTCCATGGAGCAAAGTGTGCTCACCGAACAGTGTTTTGGAAACTCTTTTGACTATAGATTAATAATAAATGTGTTTTTCAATTT